>NC_084747.1:478640-639912 GCF_033978785.1 Entelurus aequoreus
AGGAGAGAGGAGGGCCACATGAAGTGAGAGGAGGGCCACATGAAATGAGAGGAGGGCCACATGAAGTGAGAGGAGGGCCACATGAAGTGAGAGGAGGGCCACATGAAGTGACAGGAGGGCCACATGAAGTGAGAGGAGGGCCACATGAAGTGAGAGGAGGGCCACGTGAAGTGAGAGGAGGGCCACATGAAGTGAGAGGAGGGGCCACATGAAGTGAGAGGAGAGAGGAGGGCCACATGAAGTGAGAGGAGGGCCACATGAAGTGAGAGGAGGGCCACATGAAGTGAGAGGAGGGGCCACATGAAGTGAGAGGAGAGAGGAGGGCCACATGAAGTGAGAGGAGGGCCACATGAAGTGAGAGGAGAGAGGAGGGCCACATGAAGTGAGAGGAGGGCCACATGAAATGAGAGGAGAGAGGAGGGCCACATGAAGTGAGAGGAGGGCCACATGAAGTGAGAGGAGGGCCACATGAAGTGAGAGGAGGGGCCACATGAAGTGAGAGGAGGGGCCACATGAAGTGAGAGGAGAGAGGAGGGCCACATGAAATGAGAGGAGAGAGGAGGGCCACGTGAAGTGAGAGGAGGGCCACATGAAGTGAGAGGAGGGCCACATGAAGTAAGAGGAGGGGCCACATGAAGTGAGAGGAGGGCCACGTGAAGTGAGAGGAGGGCCACATGAAGTGAGAGGAGGGCCACCTGAAGTGAGAGGAGGGCCACATGAAGTGAGAGCAGGGGCCACATGAAGTGAGAGGAGGGCCACATGAAGTGAGAGGAGGGCCACATGAAGTGAGAGGAGGGCCACATGAAGTGAGAGGAGAGAGGAGGGCCACATGAAGTGAGAGGAGGGCCACATGAAGTGAGAGGAGGGCCACATGAAGTGAGAGGAGGGCCACATGAAGTGAGAGGAGGGGCCACATGAAGTGAGAGGAGGGCCACTTGAAGTGAGAGGAGGGGCCACATGAAGTGAGAGGAGGGGCCACATGAAGTGAGAGGAGGGCCCACATGAAGTGAGAGGAGGGCCACATGAAGTGAGAGGAGGGCCACGTGAAGTGAGAGGAGGGCCACATGAAGTGAGAGGAGAGAGGAGGGCCACATGAAGTGAGAGGAGGGCCACATGAAGTGAGAGGAGAGAGGAGGGCCACGTGAAGTGAGAGGAGGGCCACATGAAGTGAGAGGAGGGCCACATGAAGTGAGAGGAGAGCCACATGAAGAGAGAGGAGGGCCACTTGAAGTGAGAGGAGGGGCCACATGAAGTGAGAGGAGGGGCCACATGAAGTGAGAGGAGGGCCACATGAAGTGAGAGGAGGGGCCACGTGAAGTGAGAGGAGGGCCACATGAAGTGAGAGGAGGGCCACATGAAGTGAGAGGAGGGCCACATGAAGTGAGAGGAGGGCCACATGAAGTGAGAGGAGGGCCACATGAAGTGAGAGGAGGGCCACATGAAGTGAGAGGAGGGGCCACATGAAGTGAGAGGAGGGCCACATGAAGTGAGAGGAGGGGCCACATGAAGTGAGAGGAGGGCCACAGAAGTGAGAGGAGGGCCACATGAAGTGAGAGGAGGGGCCACATGAAGTGAGAGGAGGGGCCACATGAAGTGAGAGGAGGGCCACATGAAGTGAGAGGAGGGCCACATGAAGTGAGAGGAGGGGCCACATGAAGTGAGAGGAGGGGCCACATGAAGTGAGAGGAGGGCCACATGAAGTGAGAGGAGGGCCACATGAAGTGAGAGGAGGGGCCACATGAAGTGAGAGGAGGGGCCACATGAAGTGAGAGGAGGGCCACATGAAGTGAGAGGAGGGGCCACATGAAGTGAGAGGAGGGCCACATGAAGTGAGAGGAGGGGCCACAGTCAGAGTCATGTTGGGTACTCACGGGGGGTGGGGGGCGTGAAGGGGGGGGCGGTGGGGGCGGGTCTTTGATTACCTGCAGAGAAGAAAACAAAATGTCAGCAAAGGAGGTGACAGGTGAGGAGAGGTGACAGGTGAGGAGAGGTGACAGGTGAGGAGAGGTGACAGGTGAGGAGAGGTGACAGGTGAGGAGAGGTGACAGGTGAGGAGAGGTAACAGGTGAGGAGAGGTGACAGGTGACAGGTGAGGAGAGGTGAGAGGTGAGGAGAGGTGACAGGTGAGGAGAGGTGACAGGTGAGGAGAGGTGACAGGTGAGGAGAGGTGACAGGTGAGGAGAGGTAACAGGTGAGGAGAGGTGACAGGTGACAGGTGAGGAGAGGTGAGAGGTGAGGAGAGGTGACAGGTGAGGAGAGGTGACAGGTGACAGGTGAGGTGAGAGGTGACAGGTGAGGAGAGGTGACAGGTGAGGAGAGGTGACAGGTGAGGAGAGGTGACAGGTGAGGTGACAGGTGAGGAGAGGTGACAGGTGAGGTGACAGGTGAGGAGAGGTGACAGGTGAGGAGAGGTGACAGGTGAGGTGACAGGTGAGGTGACAGGTGAGGTGACAGGTGAGGAGAGGTGACAGGTGAGGTGACAGGTGAGGTGACAGGTGAGGTGACAGGTGAGGTGACAGGTGAGGAGAGGTGACAGGTGAGGTGACAGGTGAGGTGACAGGTGAGGAGAGGTGACAGGTGAGGAGAGGTGACAGGAGAGGTGACAGGTGAGGAGAGGTGACAGGTGAGGAGAGGTGACAGGTGAGGAGAGGTGACAGGTGAGGTGACAGGTGAGGTGACAGGTGAGGTGACAGGTGAGGAGAGGTGACAGGTGAGGTGACAGGTGAGGTGACAGGTGAGGAGAGGTGACAGGTGAGGAGAGGTGACAGGAGAGGTGACAGGTGAGGAGAGGTGACAGGTGAGGAGAGGTGACAGGTGAGGTGACAGGTGAGGTGACAGGTGAGGAGAGGTGACAGGTGAGGAGAGGTGACAGGAGAGGTGACAGGTGAGGTGACAGGTGAGGAGAGGTGACAGGTGAGGTGACAGGTGAGGTGACAGGTGAGGAGAGGTGACAGGTGAGGTGACAGGTGAGGTGACAGGTGAGGTGACAGGTGAGGTGACAGGTGAGGAGAGGTGACAGGTGAGGTGACAGGTGAGGTGACAGGTGAGGAGAGGTGACAGGTGAGGAGAGGTGACAGGAGAGGTGACAGGTGAGGAGAGGTGACAGGTGAGGAGAGGTGACAGGTGAGGTGACAGGTGAGGTGACAGGTGAGGTGACAGGTGAGGAGAGGTGACAGGTGAGGTGACAGGTGAGGTGACAGGTGAGGAGAGGTGACAGGTGAGGAGAGGTGACAGGAGAGGTGACAGGTGAGGAGAGGTGACAGGTGAGGAGAGGTGACAGGTGAGGTGACAGGTGAGGTGACAGGTGAGGAGAGGTGACAGGTGAGGAGAGGTGACAGGAGAGGTGACAGGTGAGGAGAGGTGACAGGTGAGGAGAGGTGACAGGTGAGGTGACAGGTGAGGAGAGGTGACAGGTGAGAGGTGACAGGTGAGGTGAGAGGTGAGTCAGAAAGCAGGACTACATGATAGTTGACAGAGAGTCTTTGGGGCCAACATCCTGTTTGACTCTTATTAATTGGACCTGCTTCAGTGCCATACCACCCCCATACCACCCCTCCCCCCCTCCCTCCCCCCCATCTTACAGTGCTGAGCAGGTCATTAGTGCCAACAGGATGGGGGGGGGGGGGGGGGGGGGGGGGTAGTATGGGAATTCTCATTAACATTGATACTGGTGTTGATAGTATTCATTTTTGTTGGATTGTTTTGTGTCATGTGTGTGTGTGTGTGTGTGTGTGTCATGTGTGTGTGTGTGTACGTGTGTGTGTGTCATGTGTGTGTGTCGTGTGTGTGTGTCATGTGTGTGTGTGTGTCATGTGTGTGTGTGTGTCATGTGTGTGTGTGTGTGTGTGTGTCATGTGTGTGTGTGTGTGTGTGTGTGTGTGTGTGTGTGTGTGTGTGTGTGTGTGTGTGTGTGTGTGTCCTCTCACTTGTCTGCTGCTCTCAATGTTGCTGTGCATTATTATTGTGTATTATTTTGTTGGTATTATTAGTAATATTACAAAAATAAAAAAACACTGTTATGAATTATGGACCTTTTTGGGGAAAGTATTGCATATTTTGCATTTTTCCTTAGACAAAAAGGGCAATTAAAAAATAATAGTAATAACACAATATTACAAACTTATAACTGATAAATACATCTAAAGTTGATCATTTAAGCTTTGAAAGTTAAAAAAATAAATAAAATAAATTATTTAAATCCATTTCTGAAAATGATTTTTAGAAATGGGATGGATAAAATCCATGTTTGTTGGTTGTGTTTTATTTTGTTGGTATTATTAGTCATTATAAAACAAATTTAAAAAACACTGTTATGTATTATGGACCTTTTTGGGGAAAGTATTGCATATTTTGCATTTTTCCTTAGACAAAAAGGACAATTAAAAAATAATAATACCAACTTATAACTGATAAATAGATCTAAAGTTGATCTACAGATTTGGGCGTTATAAGTAAAACAAAAAAAAAGTTTTCTTTAAATAGATTTCTGAAAATAACTTTAGAAAGGAGATGGTTAAAAATGAAGTCAGTCAATTGGAAAGAGCTGCCACATGTTTTATGCTCTGGCAGAGCAGGCGAGTTAATGATGCCATCCACTGTAAGAAGAAGTCCCATGATAAGGTGTGCAGATAGGAGCGCTAGGGAAGTTAGCATGTCAAGGCCAGGACTCCGGAGCTCCGCCCACAAGTCATGCAAGGAAGTGTCATGCATTTGCTAGATTGCTTTTGCAGCGAGGAAGAGGAAGAGGAAGAGGAAGAGGAATGTCACAGCTGTTTCCCACGCCACGCCGTCATTAGAATGATGAAAAACAATCAATTAGGCTTAATTCTCTCACGCCGCTTGTAGGCAAATCCAACATGGCTGCCAGTGCGGGATCACACCCCACTAATTACCTGCACATTTAGGACATATTGTGGCAGGAATACAACACCTGATGGACAGATGGGATCACCACGCATGCACACAGCAGAACCACATGACATCATGGTCACATGACATCACGGTCACATGACCGGCCAGGGAGGCGGGGCCACGTGGGAACGTCCGTGATCTGTTAGCATGTTTGTCTGAACTTTAGGTCTTGGATGGTGGGAACACTAAATATAGAACATCTCAATCATATATATATATATTTATATATACATGTATATATGTCTGTATATTTATATATGTATATATAAATACACACACATTTATATATATATATATATGTGTATATATAAATATATATACATAAGGTATATGTGTATATTTATATAAATATATATATGTGTATATATTTATGTGTGTTTATATACGTATGTATGTATATATAAATACATATATACACATATATATATATGTATATTTATATATATATGTATGTATACGTATATATATATATACACACACATATATATATATACACACACACATGTATATATATATGTGTGTATATATATGTATGTATATATATATATACATGTGTGTGTGTATATATATATATATATATATATATATATATATATATATATATATTGTAGTAATATTTTAAATGTGGTGTATATAAAGTGTAGTATTAAATGAAATATTGTAGTACTATTTCCAATGTGGTGTATATAAAGTGTAGTATTGAATGAAATATTGTAGTACTATTTCCAATGTGGTGTATATAAAGTGTAGTATTGAATCAAATATTGTAGTAATATTTCTAATGTGGTGTATATACTGTGTAGTATTGAATGAAATATTGTAGTACTATTTCCAATGTGGTGTATATAAAGTGTAGTATTGACTTAGTAGTAATAAAAGGTGTGACTGGACGTCACCTGCGTGTGACAACAGACTAAATAGAGTCTGTCCACTTTTATTTTGAAGGGGCGAGTCATCGCAGTGAAGTGCATCTCGGAGGGCGGCGCCTTTGATCGCAGCCCAGGGCGCTTTCATTTCCAAATGAAGGACAAAGAAAGAAATGACGGCTCCACAGCTTGCGTGACCTCTGGGCTGGCGCGGCGCCACTCGGCGAGAGCTGGTGCCTCATCCCGCCTGGCGAAGGCTGGCAGAGCGGGGGTTTAAATATTAACAAGCACACATGGCGCCAGCAGCAACACAAACATGCTGCTGGCCACACGGCTTTACTTTCTAATGCCTTTGTTGCCTTTCCAGAATATGCTGCCATCTCCACGCCAGGTGACGTCCTCACCACCACTGCAGGGAATAGCAGCGAGACAACACCATCTGTGCCCCCACCCATCTTAGCCCCAAATGGAAGCTGCTGTGGATTTCACTAAAGTGGCTGCGACTGTTTTCCAAAGAGCCCTAGGGTGGAGGAGGGACTAAGTGCCAGCCTCACACAGCACCACCTTCACACCTATTGCTGCCTACATCAAGTGTCCACAGCACCACCTACCTATTGCTGCCTACATCAAGTGTCCACAGCACCACCTTCACACCTATTGCTGCCTACATCAAGTGTCCACAGCACCACCTACCTATTGCTGCCTACATCAAGTGTCCACAGCACCACCTTCACACCTATTGCTGCCTCCATCAAGTGTCCACAGCACCACCTTCACACCTATTGCTGCCTCCATCAAGTGTCCACAGCACCACCTTCACACCTATTGCTGCCTCCATCAAGTGTCCACAGCACCACCTCCACACCTATTGCTGCCTCCATCAAGTGTCCACAGCACCACCTTCACACCTATTGCTGCCTCCATCAAGTGCCCACAGCACCACCTTCACACCTATTGCTGCCTCCATCAAGTGTCCACAGCACCACCTTCACACCTATTGCTGCCTACATCAACTGTCCACAGCACCACCTTCACACCTATTGCTGCCTCCATCAAGTGTCCACAGCACCACCTTCACACCTATTGCTGCCTCCATCAAGTGTCCACAGCACCACCTTCACACCTATTGCTGCCTACATCAAGTGTCCACAGCACCACCTTCACACCTATTGCTGCCTACATCAAGTGTCCACAGCACCACCTTCACACCTATTGCTGCCTACATCAAGTGTCCACAGCACCACCTACCTATTGCTGCCTACATCAAGTGTCCACAGCACCACCTTCACACCTATTGCTGCCTACATCAAGTGTCCACAGCACCACCTACCTATTGCTGCCTACATCAAGTGTCCACAGCACCACCTTCACACCTATTGCTGCCTACATCAAGTGTCCACAGCACCACCTACCTATTGCTGCCTACATCAAGTGTCCACAGCACCACCTTCACACCTATTGCTGCCTACATCAAGTGTCCACAGCACCACCTTCACACCTATTGCTGCCTACATCAAGTGTCCACAGCACCACCTTCACACCTATTGCTGCCTACATCAAGTGTCCACAGCACCACCTACCTATTGCTGCCTACATCAAGTGTCCACAGCACCACCTTCACACCTATTGCTGCCTACATCAAGTGTCCACAGCACCACCTACCTATTGCTGCCTACATCAAGTGTCCACAGCACCACCTTCACACCTATTGCTGCCTACATCAAGTGTCCACAGCACCACCTTCACACCTATTGCTGCCTCCATCAAGTGTCCACAGCACCACCTTCACACCTATTGCTGCCTCCATCAAGTGTCCACAGCACCACCTTCACACCTATTGCTGCCTCCATCAAGTGTCCACAGCACCACCTTCACACCTATTGCTGCCTCCATCAAGTGTCCACAGCACCACCTTCACACCTATTGCTGCCTCCATCAAGTGCCCACAGCACCACCTTCACACCTATTGCTGCCTCCATCAAGTGTCCACAGCACCACCTTCACACCTATTGCTGCCTACATCAACTGTCCACAGCACCACCTTCACACCTATTGCTGCCTCCATCAAGTGTCCACAGCACCACCTTCACACCTATTGCTGCCTCCATCAAGTGTCCACAGCACCACCTTCACACCTATTGCTGCCTACATCAAGTGTCCACAGCACCACCTTCACACCTATTGCTGCCTCCATCAAGTGTCCACAGCACCACCTTCACACCTATTGCTGCCTCCATCAAGTGTCCACAGCACCACCTTCACACCTATTGCTACCTACATCAAGTGTCCACAGCACCACCTTCACACCTATTGCTGCCTCCATCAAGTGTCCACAGCACCACCTTCACACCTATTGCTACCTACATCAAGTGTCCACAGCACCACCTTCACACCTATTGCTGCCTACATCAAGTGTCCACAGCACCACCTACCTATTGCTGCCTCCATCAAGTGTCCACAGCACCACCTTCACACCTATTGCTGCCTACATCAAGTGTCCACAGCACCACCTTCACACCTATTGCTGCCTACATCAAGTGTCCACAGCACCACCTTCACACCTATTGCTGCCTACATCAAGTGTCCACAGCACCACCTACCTATTGCTGCCTACATCAAGTGTCCACAGCACCACCTTCACACCTATTGCTGCCTACATCAAGTGTCCACAGCACCACCTTCACACCTATTGCTGCCTACATCAAGTGTCCACAGCACCACCTTCACACCTATTGCTACCTACATCAAGTGTCCACAGCACCACCTTCACACCTATTGCTGCCTACATCAAGTGTCCACAGCACCACCTTCACACCTATTGCTACCTACATCAAGTGTCCACAGCACCACCTTCACACCTATTGCTACCTACATCAAGTGTCCACAGCACCACCTTCACACCTATTGCTGCCTCCATCAAGTGTCCACAGCACCACCTTCACACCTATTGCTGCCTCCATCAAGTGTCCACAGCACCACCTTCACACCTATTGCTGCCTCCATCAAGTGCCCACAGCACCACCTTCACACCTATTGCTGCCTCCATCAAGTGTCCACAGCACCACCTTCACACCTATTGCTGCCTACATAAAGTGTCCACAGCACCACCTTCACACCTATTGCTGCCTCCATCAAGTGTCCACAGCACCACCTTCACACCTATTGCTGCCTCCATCAAGTGTCCACAGCACCACCTTCACACCTATTGCTGCCTCCATCAAGTGTCCACAGCACCACCTTCACACCTATTGCTGCCTACATCAAGTGTCCACAGCACCACCTTCACACCTATTGCTGCCTACATCAAGTGTCCACAGCACCACCTTCTCACACCTATTGCTGCCTCCATCAAGTGTCCACAGCACCACCTTCACACCTATTGCTGCCTCCATCAAGTGCCCACAGCACCACCTTCACACCTATTGCTGCCTCCATCAAGTGTCCACAGCACCACCTTCACACCTATTGCTGCCTACATCAAGTGTCCACAGCACCACCTTCACACCTATTGCTGCCTCCATCAAGTGTCCACAGCACCACCTTCACACCTATTGCTGCCTCCATCAAGTGCCCACAGCACCACCTTCACACCTATTGCTGCCTACATCAAGTGTCCACAGCACCACCTTCACACCTATTACTGCCTACATCAAGTGTCCACAGCACCACCTTCACACCTATTGCTGCCTACATCAAGTGTCCACAGCACCACCTACCTATTGCTGCCTACATCAAGTGTCCACAGCACCACCTTCACACCTATTGCTACCTACATCAAGTGTCCACAGCACCACCTTCACACCTATTGCTACCTACATCAAGTGTCCACAGCACCACCTTCACACCTATTGCTGCCTCCATCAAGTGTCCACAGCACCACCTACCTATTGCTGCCTACATCAAGTGTCCACAGCACCACCTTCACACCTATTGCTGCCTACATCAAGTGTCCACAGCACCACCTACCTATTGCTGCCTACATCAAGTGTCCACAGCACCACCTTCACACCTATTACTGCCTACATCAAGTGTCCACAGCACCACCTTCACACCTATTGCTGCCTACATCAAGTGTCCACAGCACCACCTACCTATTGCTGCCTACATCAAGTGTCCACAGCACCACCTACCTATTGCTGCCTACATCAAGTGTCCACAGCACCACCTTCACACCTATTACTGCCTACATCAAGTGTCCACAGCACCACCTACCTATTGCTGCCTACATCAAGTGTCCACAGCACCACCTTCACACCTATTGCTGCCTCCATCAAGTGTCCACAGCACCACCTTCACACCTATTGCTGCCTCCATCAAGTGTCCACAGCACCACCTTCACACCTATTGCTGCCTCCATCAAGTGTCCACAGCACCACCTTCACACCTATTGCTGCCTCCATCAAGTGCCCACAGCACCACCTTCACACCTATTGCTGCCTCCATCAAGTGTCCACAGCACCACCTTCACACCTATTGCTGCCTACATCAAGTGTCCACAGCACCACCTTCACACCTATTGCTGCCTCCATCAAGTGTCCACAGCACCACCTTCACACCTATTGCTGCCTCCATCAAGTGTCCACAGCACCACCTTCACACCTATTGCTGCCTCCATCAAGTGTCCACAGCACCACCTTCACACCTATTGCTGCCTCCATCAAGTGTCCACAGCACCACCTTCACACCTATTGCTGCCTCCATCAAGTGCCCACAGCACCACCTTCACACCTATTGCTGCCTCCATCAAGTGTCCACAGCACCACCTTCACACCTATTGCTGCCTACATAAAGTGTCCACAGCACCACCTACCTATTGCTGCCTACATCAAGTGTCCACAGCACCACCTACCTATTGCTGCCTACATCAAGTGTCCACAGCACCACCTTCACACCTATTACTGCCTACATCAAGTGTCCACAGCACCACCTTCACACCTATTACTGCCTCCATCAAGTGTCCACAGCACCACCTACCTATTGCTGCCTACATCAAGTGTCCACAGCACCACCTTCACACCTATTGCTGCCTCCATCAAGTGTCCACAGCACCACCTTCACACCTATTGCTGCCTCCATCAAGTGTCCACAGCACCACCTTCACACCTATTGCTGCCTCCATCAAGTGTCCACAGCACCACCTTCACACCTATTGCTGCCTCCATCAAGTGCCCACAGCACCACCTTCACACCTATTGCTGCCTCCATCAAGTGTCCACAGCACCACCTTCACACCTATTGCTGCCTACATCAAGTGTCCACAGCACCACCTTCACACCTATTGCTGCCTCCATCAAGTGTCCACAGCACCACCTTCACACCTATTGCTGCCTCCATCAAGTGCCCACAGCACCACCTTCACACCTATTGCTGCCTCCATCAAGTGTCCACAGCACCACCTTCACACCTATTGCTGCCTCCATCAAGTGTCC
This sequence comes from Entelurus aequoreus, assembly GCF_033978785.1. Taxonomy (NCBI): domain Eukaryota; kingdom Metazoa; phylum Chordata; class Actinopteri; order Syngnathiformes; family Syngnathidae; genus Entelurus; species Entelurus aequoreus. Next base: position 489,847 of record NC_084747.1, read on the forward strand.
ACAGCACCACCTTCACACCTATTGCTGCCTCCATCAAGTGTCCACAGCACCACCTTCACACCTATTGCTGCCTACATGAAGTGCCCACAGCACCACCTTCACACCTATTGCTGCCTCCATCAAGTGTCCACAGCACCACCTTCACACCTATTGCTGCCTCCATCAAGTGCCCACAGCACCACCTTCACACCTATTGCTGCCTCCATCAAGTGTCCACAGCACCACCTTCACACCTATTGCTGCCTCCATCAAGTGTCCACAGCACCACCTTCACACCTATTGCTGCCTCCATCAAGTGTCCACAGCACCACCTTCACACCTATTGCTGCCTCCATCAAGTGTCCACAGCACCACCTTCACACCTATTGCTGCCTACATCAAGTGCCCACAGCACCACCTTCACACCTATTGCTGCCTCCATCAAGTGTCCACAGCACCACCTTCACACCTATTGCTGCCTCCATCAAGTGTCCACAGCACCACCTTCACACCTATTGCTGCCTACATCAAGTGTCCACAGCACCACCTTCACACCTATTGCTGCCTCCATCAAGTGTCCACAGCACCACCTTCACACCTATTGCTGCCTACATCAAGTGTCCACAGCACCACCTACCTATTACTGCCTACATCAAGTGTCCACAGCACCACCTACCTATTGCTGCCTACATCAAGTGTCCACAGCACCACCTTCACACCTATTGCTGCCTCCATCAAGTGTCCACAGCACCACCTTCACACCTATTGCTGCCTACATCAAGTGTCCACAGCACCACCTTCACACCTATTGCTGCCTCCATCAAGTGTCCACAGCACCACCTTCACACCTATTGCTGCCTCCATCAAGTGTCCACAGCACCACCTTCACACCTATTGCTGCCTCCATCAAGTGTCCACAGCACCACCTTCACACCTATTGCTGCCTACATCAAGTGCCCACAGCACCACCTTCACACCTATTGCTGCCTCCATCAAGTGTCCACAGCACCACCTTCACACCTATTGCTGCCTCCATCAAGTGTCCACAGCACCACCTACCTATTACTGCCTACATCAAGTGTCCACAGCACCACCTACCTATTGCTGCCTACATCAAGTGTCCACAGCACCACCTTCACACCTATTGCTGCCTCCATCAAGTGTCCACAGCACCACCTTCACACCTATTGCTGCCTACATCAAGTGTCCACAGCACCACCTTCACACCTATTGCTGCCTCCATCAAGTGTCCACAGCACCACCTTCACACCTATTGCTGCCTCCATCAAGTGTCCACAGCACCACCTTCACACCTATTGCTGCCTCCATCAAGTGTCCACAGCACCACCTTCACACCTATTGCTGCCTACATCAAGTGCCCACAGCACCACCTTCACACCTATTGCTGCCTCCATCAAGTGTCCACAGCACCACCTTCACACCTATTGCTGCCTCCATCAAGTGTCCACAGCACCACCTTCACACCTATTGCTGCCTACATCAAGTGTCCACAGCACCACCTTCACACCTATTGCTGCCTCCATCAAGTGTCCACAGCACCACCTTCACACCTATTGCTGCCTACATCAAGTGTCCACAGCACCACCTACCTATTACTGCCTACATCAAGTGTCCACAGCACCACCTACCTATTGCTGCCTACATCAAGTGTCCACAGCACCACCTTCACACCTATTGCTGCCTCCATCAAGTGTCCACAGCACCACCTTCACACCTATTGCTGCCTCCATCAAGTGTCCACAGCACCACCTTCACACCTATTGCTGCCTCCATCAAGTGTCCACAGCACCACCTTCACACCTATTGCTGCCTCCATCAAGTGTCCACAGCACCACCTTCACACCTATTGCTGCCTCCATCAAGTGTCCACAGCACCACCTTCACACCTATTGCTGCCTACATCAAGTGCCCACAGCACCACCTTCACACCTATTGCTGCCTCCATCAAGTGTCCACAGCACCACCTTCACACCTATTGCTGCCTCCATCAAGTGTCCACAGCACCACCTTCACACCTATTGCTGCCTACATCAAGTGTCCACAGCACCACCTTCACACCTATTGCTGCCTCCATCAAGTGTCCACAGCACCACCTTCTCACACCTATTGCTGCCTACATCAAGTGTCCACAGCACCACCTTCACACCTATTGCTGCCTACATCAAGTGTCCACAGCACCACCTTCACACCTATTGCTGCCTCCATCAAGTGTCCACAGCACCACCTTCACACCTATTGCTGCCTCCATCAAGTGTCCACAGCACCACCTTCACACCTATTGCTGCCTACATCAAGTGTCCACAGCACCACCTTCACACCTATTGCTGCCTACATCAAGTGTCCACAGCACCACCTTCACACCTATTGCTGCCTACATCAAGTGTCCACAGCACCACCTTCACACCTATTGCTGCCTACATCAAGTGTCCACAGCACCACCTTCACACCTATTGCTGCCTACATCAAGTGTCCACAGCACCACCTTCACACCTATTGCTGCCTCCATCAAGTGTCCACAGCACCACCTTCACACCTATTGCTGCCTCCATCAAGTGTCCACAGCACCACCTTCACACCTATTGCTGCCTACATCAAGTGTCCACAGCACCACCTTCACACCTATTGCTGCCTCCATCAAGTGTCCACAGCACCACCTTCACACCTATTGCTGCCTACATCAAGTGTCCACAGCACCACCTTCACACCTATTGCTGCCTCCATCAAGTGTCCACAGCACCACCTTCTCACACCTATTGCTGCCTACATCAAGTGTCCACAGCACCACCTTCACACACCTACCTATTGGTGCCTTCATCAAGTGCCCACAGCACCACCTTCACACCTATTGCTGCCTCCATCAAGTGTCCACAGCACCACCTTCACACCCACACCTATTGGTGCCTCCATCAAGTGTCCACAGCACCACCTTCAGAGGTCCAACATGGTCACCTCTCACAAACACTCTCTGCCTGTTGTACTCTCTTACCTTGCAGCATCTTGTCATGGCCACTGTCGCCCATATATGGTCGTGCTAATGCCCATATATGGTATGTGCTGTCGACCATATATGGTCGTGCTAATGCCCATATATGGTATGTGCTGTCGCCCATATATGGTATGTGCTGTCGCCCATATATGGTATGTGCTGTCGCCCATATATGGTATGTGCTGTCGCCCATATATGGTCGTGCTAATGCCCATATAAGGTATGTGCTGTCGACCATATATGGTCGGTCTAATGCCCATATATAGTATGTGCTGTCGCCCATATATGGCCGTGCTAATGCCCATATAAGGTATGTGCTGTCGCCCATATATGGTCGTGCTAATGCCCATATAAGGTATGTGCTGTCGACCATATATGGTCGTGCTAATGCCCATATATAGTATGTGCTGTCGCCCATATATGGTATGTGCTGTCGCCCATATATGGTATGTGCTGTCGCCCATATATGGTCGTGCTGTCGCCCATATAAGGTATGTGCTGTCGACCATATATGGTCGGTCTAATGCCCATATAAGGTATGTGCTGTCGCCCATATATGGTCGTGCTAATGCCCATATAAGGTATGTGCTGTCGACCATATATGGTCGTGCTAATGCCCATATATAGTATGTGCTGTCGACCATATATGGTCGTGCTAATGCCCATATATAGTATGTGCTGTCGACCATATATGGTCGTGCTAATGCCCATATATAGTATGTGCTGTCGACCATATATGGTCGTGCTAATGCCCATATAAGGTATGTGCTGTCGACCATATATGGTATGTGCTGTCGCCCATATATGGTATGTGCTGTTGACCATATATGGTCGTGCTAATGCCCATATAAGGTATGTGCTGTCGCCCATATAAGGTATGTGCTGTCGCCCATATATGGTATGTGCTGTCGACCATATATGGTCGTGCTAATGCCCATTTATAGTATGTGCTGTCGACCATATATGGTCGTGCTAATGCCCATTTATAGTATGTGCTGTCGACCATATATGGTCGTGCTAATGCCCATTTATAGTATGTGCTGTCGACCATATATGGTGGTGCTAATGCCCATATAAGGTATGTGCTGTCGACCATATATGGTCGTGCTAATGCCCATATAAGGTATGTGCTGTGGACCATATATGGTGGTGCTAATGCCCATATAAGGTATGTGCTGTGGACCATATATGGTGGTGCTAATGCCCATATATGGTATGTGCTGTGGACCATATATGGTCGTGCTAATGCCCATATAAGGTATGTGCTGTCACCCATATATGGTCGTGCTAATGCCCATATAAGGTATGTGCTGTGGACCATATATGGTGGTGCTAATGCCCATATATGGTATGTGCTGTGGACCATATATGGTGGTGCTAATGCCCATGTATGTGCTGTGGACCATATATGGTGGTGCTAATGCCCATATAAGGTATGTGCTGTCGACCATATATGGTGGTGCTAATGCCCATATAAGGTATGTGCTGTCGACCATATATGGTCGTGCTAATGCCCATATATGGTATGTGCTGTGGACCATATATGGTGGTGCTAATGCCCATGTATGTGCTGTGGACCATATATGGTGGTGCTAATGCCCATATAAGGTATGTGCTGTCGACCATATATGGTGGTGCTAATGCCCATATAAGGTATGTGCTGTGGACCATATATGGTGGTGCTAATGCCCATATATGGTATGTGCTGTGGACCATATATGGTCGTGCTAATGCCCATATATGGTATGTGCTGTGGACCATATATGGTGGTGCTAATGCCCATATATGGTATGTGCTGTGGACCATATATGGTCGTGCTAATGCCCATATATGGTATGTGCTGTGGACCATATATGGTGGTGCTAATGCCCATATATGGTATTTGCTGTGGACCATATATGGTGGTGCTAATGCCCATATATGGTATGTGCTGTCGCCCATATATGGTGGTGCTAATGCCCATATATGGTATGTGCTGTGGACCATATATGGTGGTGCTAATGCCCATATAAGGTATGTGCTGTGACCATATATGGTGGTGCTAATGCCCATATAAGGTATGTGCTGTCGCCCATATATGGTGGTGCTAATGCCCATATAAGGTATGTGCTGTGACCATATATGGTGGTGCTAATGCCCATATAAGGTATGTGCTGTGACCATATATGGTGGTGCTAATGCCCATATAAGGTATGTGCTGTGACCATATATGGTGGTGCTAATGCCCATATAAGGTATGTGCTGTGACCATATATGGTGGTGCTAATGCCCATATAAGGTATGTGCTGTGACCATATATGGTGGTGCTAATGCCCATATAAGGTATGTGCTGTGACCATATATGGTGGTGCTAATGCCCATATAAGGTATGTGCTGTTGGCAAGAAGTGGAGTGTTCCAGTTTGGAAGGCAGCTGCCAGGACGAGCATCTGATTGGTGGTCCAACACTAACAAGATGACAGCACATCTTAAATCCTGCAAAAAGCAGCAACAATCTGAGTGCTTATTATTAATCACCTCGCTCCCCAGGTAGCAACCACGCTATCAAAAGATTTTGTTCACTTCCACGCAATCTGTCGCTCGCTAATCGCTGCCATCTTTTTGTGACGTGACTTTGCGCCATCACAGTGCGTCCTCACTGGCTGTTGCTAGGCGACGAGGGGGGTCGGGGGGGCGGGGCTGACCACCAAACATGTCAACTGGTGAACGTCGCCTTCAAAATGTCCCTGTTAGCATACAATGCTACTTCCCATCTTTGCCCCGAGGGAAGACTCACCAGAGTGCAGCACAGGGGCCAGAACCACCACACGAGGGCCAGGGCCACCAGGGCCAGCAGCACCAGGAAGACCAGGGCCACCGCCAGGCCGTCGGACTGAAAAACAGCACAACATGTCACCCTGCTCCTTTTCAACAAGGAGAGAAGAGCACTCACACAGGTGGAGGCGGTGATGGTGTACGAGCTGGAGATGAAGGACTTGCCATTGTTCAGACTGATGAGGACGCCCATGGTCCTGCAGGGACATAGTACATGTTTATGGACTGATGAGGACGCCCATGGTCCTGCAGGAACATAGTACATGTTTATGGACTGATGAGGACGCCCATGGTCCTGCAGGAACATAGTACATGTTTATGGACTGATGAGGACGCCCATGGTCCTGCAGGAACATAGTACATGTTTATGGACTGATGAGGACGCCCATGGTCCTGCAGGAACATAGTACATGTTTATGGACTGCTGAGGACGCCCATGGTCCTGCAGGAACATAGTACATGTTTATGGACTGATGAGGACGCCCGTGGTCCTGCAGGAACATAGTACATGTTTATGGACTGATGAGGACGCCCATGGTCCTGCAGGAACATAGTACATGTTTATGGACTGATGAGGACGCCCATGGTCCTGCAGGAACATAGTACATGTTTATGGACTGATGAGGACGCCCGTGGTCCTGCAGGAACATAGTACATGTTTATGGACTGATGAGGACGCCCATGGTCCTGCAGGAACATAGTACATGTTTATGGACTGATGAGGACGCCCATGGTCCTGCAGGAACATAGTACATGTTTATGGACTGATGAGGACGCCCATGGTCCTGCAGGAACACCTCATGTACAAACCCCGTTTCCATATGAGTTGGTAAATGGTGTTAGATGTAAATATAAACGGAATACAATGATTTGCAAATCCTTTTCAAGCCATATTCAGTTGAATATGCTACAAAGACAACATATTTCATGTTCAAACTCATAAACTTCATTTTTTTTTTGCAAATAATAATTAACTTAGAATTTCATGGCTGCAACATGTGCCAAAGTAGTTGGGAAAGGGCATGTTATGTATAACAAGATGCTAATTACAGGTTAATAACATAATGTTTTGTATAATAAGATATTAATTACAGGCTAATAACACAATGATAAACGTGCTTTCAAAAGAATAAGACACATTTGGGGAGATGTCAAGGTGGGGGTGTGTGGTTATGTATAATAAGATGTTAATTACAGATGAACAACATAATATGTGTAATAAGATGTTAATTACAGGTTAATAACACAATGACAATAAGACAAGTTTGGGGAGACATTTGCAAAAGTTTCATTTGTGGGATCAAGATTGTATTTTTGTGTCCGAGCGAGAGAGCGGCGACATCAACAAGTTGCGTCAGAGCGCACGAGTGCTGCTTGAATGTTTAGTGTGTAAATAAGTGGAATATTTAGTTTAGTGTGTAAATAAGTGGAATATTTAGTTTAGTGTGTAAATAAGTGGAATATTTAGTTTAGTGAGTAAATAAGTGGAATATTTAGTTTAGTGTGTAAATAAGTGGAATATTTAGTTTAGTGAGTAAATAAGTGGAATATTTAGTTTAGTGAGTAAATAAGTGGAATATTTAGTTTAGTGTGTAAATAAGTGGAATATTTAGTTTAGTGTGTAAATAAGTGGAATATTTAGTTTAGTGTGTAAATAAGTGGAATATTTAGTTTAGTGAGTAAATAAGTGGAATATTTAGTTTAGTGAGTAAATAAGTGGAATATTTAGTTTAGTGAGTAAATAAGTGGAATATTTAGTTTAGTGAGTAAATAAGTGGAATATTTAGTTTAGTGTGTAAATAAGTGGAATATTTAGTTTAGTGAGTAAATAAGTGGAATATTTAGTTTAGTGAGTAAATAAGTGGAATATTTAGTTTAGTGTGTAAATAAGTGGAATATTTAGTTTAGTGAGTAAATAAGTGGAATATTTAGTTTAGTGTGTAAATAAGTGGAATATTTAGTTTAGTGTGTAAATAAGTGGAATATTTAGTTTAGTGAGTAAATAAGTGGAATATTTAGTTTAGTGAGTAAATAAGTGGAATATTTAGTTTAGTGAGTAAATAAGTGGAATATTTAGTTTAGTGAGTAAATAAGTGGAATATTTAGTTTAGTGTGTAAATAAGTGGAATATTTAGTTTAGTGTGTAAATAAGTGGAATATTTAGTTTAGTGAGTAAATAAGTGGAATATTTAGTTTAGTGAGTAAATAAGTGGAATATTTAGTTTAGTGTGTAAATAAGTGGAATATTTAGTTTAGTGAGTAAATAAGTGGAATATTTAGTTTAGTGTGTAAATAAGTGGAATATTTAGTTTAGTGAGTAAATAAGTGGAATATTTAGTTTAGTGAGTAAATAAGTGGAATATTTAGTTTAGTGTGTAAATAAGTGGAATATTTAGTTTAGTGAGTAAATAAGTGGAATATTTAGTTTAGTGTGTAAATAAGTGGAATATTTAGTTTAGTGAGTAAATAAGTGGAATATTTAGTTTAGTGAGTAAATAAGTGGAATATTTAGTTTAGTGTGTAAATAAGTGGAATATTTAATTTAGTGTGTAAATAAGTGGAATATTTAGTTTAGTGTGTAAATAAGTGGAATATTTAGCTTAGTGAGTAAATAAGTGGAATATTTAGTTTAGTGTGTAAATAAGTGGAATATTTAGTTTAGTGTGTAAATAAGTGGAATATTTAGTTTAGTGTGTAAATAAGTGGAATATTTAGTTTAGTGAGTAAATAAGTGGAATATTTAGTTTAGTGAGTAAATAAGTGGAATATTTAGTTTAGTGTGTAAATAAGTGGAATATTTAGTTTAGTGAGTAAATAAGTGGAATATTTAGTTTAGTGTGTAAATAAGTGGAATATTTAGTTTAGTGAGTAAATAAGTGGAATATTTAGTTTAGTGAGTAAATAAGTGGAATATTTAGTTTAGTGTGTAAATAAGTGGAATATTTAATTTAGTGTGTAAATAAGTGGAATATTTAGTTTAGTGTGTAAATAAGTGGAATATTTAGCTTAGTGAGTAAATAAGTGGAATATTTAGCGCGGAGGCTCGCGGACTCGCTCATCTGTTCTCATCCACGGGAGGACTGAAGGCCCGGGGCGTCGCTTCAGGACAAATCCAAAGCAAAGAGACCTATTCTTATTATTATTCACACACACACACACACACACACACACACACACACACACACACACACACACACACACACACACACACACACACACACACACACACACACACCCTTCTTCATCCATGTCTGGGCGGGGGATGGGAGGAGGAGGCGTGTGCAGACTTCTCATTAAGCGCAGGTAATTGGAGGAGGCATAATAGACATATGGAAATTGGGCTGCCGTTCATCGTTAGTCGTTTAATTGCGGCCATTATGGCGTGGGCCCGCTAAATAAGTCACAGGACTTTCTGCAGGTTAGCGTGCTGTAACGAGCACTTCCTCTTTCCTGTGTGCTGGAGCACCTTTATGCAAATGAGGCAAAGGTGTATTTGGGGTAACACAATGAGTGCGAGTATTTCAAGCTCTTTGCAACACGAGACAATCATCTGTTCTACTTCTGAATGCTGAAATCAAAGTATTCTTGTTCCAGTGACAACAAAGTGGGAGTACAAGTAAATATCATTTGTCTTTTATTTGGGACAAAATGACCACTAAAACTAAGATTATTACTGGTATCATCATCATTCTTATGTATAAATATCATTCCTACTTCAAATATAACTAATAGCTCAAATATTAATTTGAACAATAACACAATTATTCCATTTGTATTCATTTCTGACGCAACTAAAAATATGAATGTGTACAAAATGCATGTAAGCGTGTTGATGGCGTGTCAAATATGACATGATAAAGGCGGGCAGGAAGAAGACTATGAACCTCCCACCTTGTGATCGTGTACAGCAGTACAGTACAACACTGCAGTTACCATGTACATGCACAGCGTTACTTATATGACTAAATCCAAACAACCTCCCCTAGTCATGACGTAGGAAAAAATGGTCACACGGCACAACCTGCTCACTCCACTTTCTGGATATTACAAACAAAATGTCCCACCACCATAAAACATTCCGAATTAAATGTGTTGCAAGGCATGATGGGACATAATGCAAGACACTCTCCTCACTTATCCATCTTTAGCACATTTGAGCTGCCTGATATTTCTGATTGATTACAGAACTTTAAGGAAGTTGTCACAAAGGTAAACAAGGTAGGAGTCAAACTACTCTCTATATTCAATGCTAATATTTATTTAAAGGCCTACTGAAAGCCACTACTAGCGACCACGCAGTCTGATAGTTTATATATCAATGATGACATCTTAACATTGCAACACATGCCAATACGGCCGGTTTAACTTATAAAGTGACTTTTAAAACTTCCCGGGAAATATCCGGCTGAAACGTCGCGGTATGATGACATATGCGCGTGACGAAGTCCGAGTAACGGAAGTTATGGTACCCCGTAGAATCCTATACAAAAAGCTCTGTTTTCATTTCATAATTCCACAGTATTCTGGACATCTTTTGCAATTTGTTTAATGAACAATGAAGGCTGCAAAGAAGACAGTTGTAGGTGGGATCAGTGTATTAGCAGCGGACTACAGCAACACAACCAGGAAGACTTTGTTGGAGAGCAGACGCGCTAGCCGCGACCTCACCTTGACTTCCTACTGGCTGCCACAACAACTTCCAGTCAGGATTTCGACCTCTTCATAGCACAGAGACGGCCCTTCTTCAAGTTATAAATGACATCCGTCTAAACACAGACTCTGGCAAAACTTCAGTATTAATGCTTTTGGACCTCAGTGCTGCATTTGACACTGTCGACCACTCAATACTTTTGGACAGGTTGGAAAACTGGGTGGGGATCTCAGGCACAGTTTTAAGCTGGTTCAAGTCATATCTACAAGATAGGAACTATTTTGTTTCCATTGGTGACTTTGTATCAGAACCAACCAACGTAACGTGTGGAGTCCCCCAAGGTTCAATCTTGGGGCCGACTTTATTTAACATCTATATGCTCCCACTAGGACAAATCATGCAAAATAATAACATTGACCATCATTGCTATGCCGATGACACCCAAATCTATGTAGCGCTATCACCAAATGACTATCGCCCCATAGATCTTCTGTGCCAGTGCATTGAGCAAGTCAAACACTGGATGTGCCAAAATTTCCTACAACTAAATGAAGATAAAACTGAGATCATTGTTTTTGCTGCTAAAAAAGAAAGGTTTAAAGTCGTCCAACACCTTCAATCACTGTCCCTGAAAACCTCAAATAAAGCCAGAAATCTTGGGGTTATTTTAGATTCTGATTTACATTTCGACAGTCACATCAAATCAGTAACAAAATCGGCCTACTATCACCTCAAAAATGTAAAAAGACTTAGAGGGCTCATGTCAGCTCAAGACTTAGAAAAACTTGTACATGCCTTTATTACCAGTAGGCTAGACTATTGTAATGGTCTCCTTGCAGGTCTTCCCAAAAAAAGTGTCAGGCAGCTACAGCTTGTTCAGAACGCTGCTGCTAGAGTTCTAACAAAGACCAAAAAATGTGAGCACATTACACCAATTCTTAAATCCTTACATTGGCTCCCTGTACATCAGAGAATAGATTTCAAAATCCTCCTGCTCACATATAAATCACTACATGGTCTAGGGCCCAAGTATATCACTGATATGCTCCCACTATATACGCCCTCTAGATCACTAAGATCTTCTGAGAGCAATCTGTTAGCGGTTCCAAGAGTAAACTCAAATCAAGGGAGATCATCATTCAGTCACTATGCAACAAATAGCTGGAATAAACTTCCTGAAGATGTCAGACTCTCCCCAACTCTCACTACTTTTAAAACTAGACTGAAGACTTTTATGTTCACCTTAGCTTTCAGCTAAATCTTTTAATCTTTTAACTTTTAACGTCTGCACTGTTTTTATTTTTATTGTCTGCATTTTAATTTTGCTTTTATTTTCTTTCATTTCACTTTGTTGTCTGTGAAGCACTTTGAGTCTGCCTTGTGTATGAAAAGCGCTATACAAATAAAGTTGCCTTGCCTTGCCTACGTCTCCGGGCCGCCAAACGCATCGGGTGAAGTCCTTCGTCCTTCCGTCGATCGCTGGAACGCAGGTGAGCACGGGTGTTGATGAGCAGATGAGGGCTGGCTGGCGTAGGTGGATAGCTAATGTTTTTAGCATAGCTCTGTGCGGTCCGGTTGCTAAGTTAGCTTCAATGGCGTCGTTAGCACAGCATTGTTAAGCTTCGCCAGCCTGGAAAGCATTAACCGTGTATTTACATGTCCACGGTTTAATAGTATTGTTGATCTTCTATCTATCCTTCCAGTCAAGGGTTTATTTTTTTTGTTTCTATATGCAGTTAAAGCACGATGCTATCACGTTAGCTCGTAGCTAAAGTGTTTCACCGATGTATTGTTGTGGAGATAAAAGGCACTGAATGTCCATTTGGCGTTGTGGACTCTCATTTTCAAGAGGATATAGTATCCCAGGTGCTTTCAAATACAAATCCGTGATCCACAATAGAAAAAGGAGAGAGTGTGGAATCCAATGAGTCAGCTTGACTGCGTCTGACAAATAATCCACAGAGAGACCAAAGAAAGTTGACTTTGATGAAGAAGGAATTGAAGAACAAAGTCTTGGTCAAGACCGAGGGACGCTCTAGTGTTCCTCTCACTTGGTCTGGAGCAGGTGACTAAGTGAAAGCAAGTACTGGAGTGAGAGTTGTTTCTGTGCCATGTTAACATCCTGGCAGCCCAGCTGGGACGGGTGAAGAAACAACTTTATAGGAAGAAGCGGGATGAATAATTGAGAGGGGAAGAAGCCGCAGCTGTTCCGAGGGCAGAAGGTTTGCGTTTGAGCGAAAGATGGAGTCGAGGGATCAGTCAAAAATGTGACGCCGGCTCCGAGGGAGAAGGACGGCTGGCGCATCCGTCAAAAAGCGGGCCCAGGTTGACGCTAAGCCTCGGTGATGGTCTACATCTGGGCCGCCTGACGAGGGGACGCTAATGGACTTCCAAGTTGCCGTAAAAGAAGATAAAAAGGTTGAATAATTCACAGTGGAACATATGTGGGAGTCCACCACGTCTGACGAAAGACAGCAGGGATCTCCAGATGAGACCTTCTTGAATGTTGCAGATGTTAGTACTCTGAAGCACAGATGGAGCTGAATTCACTCCCGTCTCGCTGTCATGCTAGCAACTTGGGCCGCGGTTAGCGCCTCGGCGAGGTTGTGTGCCCTTCTTCTAGATCTCCAACCACTAGTGCAAAACCACTCACTTCAGCAGTGACCAAAACTGTTCCGAGCAAGAGAAACTTGGTCATGGCTTTGAAAGTCAAGGAGAACATCAATCTGGAGATGTCCTGGTCTTCAAGTCTTCAGCAGCTTTTTCTGGTTTGAAAGTATTTTCCAAAACCTTCGAAAAATGGATCCCAAAATATGTTTAGGTGTTCCTTACAGCCAAGATTCTTTGGGTGGTGACTTGCATGGACTTAAGTTCTCCCCTCGCTTTGAAGTCTTTCTTTGCGCCACCATGACCACCAGCTTTCTAACCAGACCTTCATTTGAAGAAATGAACGGCTGTTCTACTTTAACGTGGAGGTATGTTCTTCAAATAACAAGTTTATTCTTGGAAGGTCACCCAGACCTAAAATGTTGAAGTTGTCAACTAAAGTGAGGTCAAGATGAGTTTCTTGGGGAACTTCCAACAAAGGTGGAAGACCTTTAAGGACATTTTCTTTACCAGAAGTGTCTCCAAAAAGGACTGGGGCCTATTGGTGCCTTCCATTTACCCTGGAAGTTAGAAGTGGGAACTGGGAGTGACCTCACAGTGGAGTTGTGAGCCTTCCAGCGACCAGGTCAGAAATCCAGACGGTCACGTGCTCAAACGCTATTCTTGCGCTCGTCTTGTCTGAATATAAACTACTTATGGAAAAATGGGACAAAAACCGTCCAAAAGTGCTGCTAAGGGACATTGTAGAAGCGTATATTATTGTTGACATGCAGAGCAGCCAACTCTGACTCTCCCAGTAGGAAATCCGACCTCAAGGAAGTTGTAGTTGAAGCTCCGGCCTCCCAAGGCAGCATAGTTTCTTCTACTGGGAAAAAAGTCCAAGGACTCAGAAGAACTTACAGACCTGAAGGTTCCGAAGCATTCCAAAAAGGAACATCTTCCCCCTAAAGGTCCCAGAGGACCCCAAAGTAGCACAAAACGGACTCACCTCTGGTCTGAAAAGTCTGAAATGCGGCCAAAAAGTCCGGGGCGGGGATCTTTTGGGTGCCTTGTGAACCTTTTGGGACAAGTTGGTTTTGGGCAAGCCCATTTATCATTGGGACCACTTGGGTGGTTTTTGGACCTTACCAGAGCCCTGTGGGGCCTAAATGGGTTCAATTTGGACCTGGTAGATGCTTCTAAACCCGGACTAGGGTTAGGGAACCTTCAAACCTACTAAGAGTCATGCTTCTAAATGTTGGCACACAACTCATTTCACTTCAAAATATAACAAGTCACACTTTTGTTCACAACATTTATTTAAAGGCCTACTGAAAGCCACTACTAGCGACCACGCAGTCTGATAGTTTATATATCAATGATGAAATCTTAACATTGCAACACATGCCAATACGGCCGGGTTAACTTATAAAGTGACATTTTAAATCTCCCGGGAAATATCCGGCTGAAACGTCGCGGTATGATGACGTATGCGCGTGACGAAGTCAGTTTAACGGAAGTTATGGTACCCCGTAGAATCCTATACAAAAAGCTCTGTTTTCCTTTCATAATTCCACAGTATTCTGGACATCTTTTGCAATTTGTTTAATGAACAATGAAGGCTGCAAAGAAGACAGTTGTAGGTGGGATCAGTGTATTAGCAGCGGACTAAGGCAACACAACCAGGAGGACTTTGTTGGAGAGCAGACGCGCTAGCCGCGACCTCACCTTGACTTCCTACGTCTCCGGGCCGCCAAACGCATCGGGTGAAGTCCTTCGTCCTTCCGTCGATCGCTGGAACGCAGGTGAGCACGGGTGTTGATGAGCAGATGAGGGCTGGCTGGCGTAGGTGGATAGCTAATGTTTTTAGCATAGCTCTGTGCGGTCCGGTTGCTAAGTTAGCTTCAATGGCGTCGTTAGCACAGCATTGTTAACCTTCGCCAGCCTGGAAAGCATTAACCGTGTATTTACATGTCCACGGTTTAATAGTATTGTTGATCTTCTATCTATCCTTCCAGTCAAGGGTTTATTTTTTTTGTTTCTATATGCAGTTAAAGCACGATGCTATCACGTTAGCTCGTAGCTAAAGTGTTTCGCCGATGTATTGTCGTGGAGATAAAAGTCACTGTGAATGTCCATTTGGCGTTCTGGACTCTCATTTTCAAGAGGATATAGTATCCCAGGTGGTTTCAAATACAAATCCGTGATCAACAATAGAAAAAGGAGAGAGTGTGGAATCCAATGAGCCAGCTTGTACCTAAGTTACGGTCAGAGTGAAAACAAATATGTATTTCACTGCATTCTAGTCCGTCACTCTCACGTTCCTCATCCACAAATCTTTCATCCTCGCTCAAATTACTTGGGTAATGGTCCGAATCGCTCTAGCTGCGTTGAAAACAATAGGAAAATATGAGGGAGTGAACAACTGACAACGTCACGCTACTTCCGGTAGGGGCAAGGCTTTTTTTTTTATCAGAGACCAAAAGTTGCGAACTTTATCGACGTTGTTCTCTACTAAATCCTTTCAGCAAAAATATGGCAATATCGCAAAATGATCAAGTATGACACATAGAATGGATCTGCTATTCCCGTTTAAATAAAACAATTTCATTTCAGTAGGCCTTTAAGTGTTCTTGACCAAAAAATCAAAAGCAAACTATAATATAACTTGTATTTTTTCTCAACAAAAACTGCCTGCATAATGTGACTGGGTTAAAGGAGCATGTAGTCCACATCAGCCTCGGTATGTGACGAATGCTCCATTTCTGACCATTAATCACATGAGTGAACTCCTTCTTTCCACAGCCCTACTTAGAACATAACCCAGTCTCCATGTTCAATTGGCTGAAATCATTTCTTCCTTCATGTTACAGAAAGTATGAGAATGTGTGAGCTGCTGCCTCACCTTCTTGACTTATATAATGAATACACGTTTATTTACATAGCCCTCAATCACAAGTGTCTCATATTTGTCAAGTTTTTGCGAGAGATATCTTTTGTCTGGTCTTCATGTCCATCCATCTCTGTTGCGTTATTTGATGGAACGTGAAACTCGTGGCGCTCCTTTAATGAGACCACACTGCCAAATGTGGCAGGCCGGAGGATGATGGAGTCGCTGAAGTAGTCAAAACAAACACAACGGGAGGAAGACGCCAGGAAAGAAGGACAAAGGCTGGATTTCCCAGTCAAAAATTGGATGTTTTGACAAGTATGCAGGTAGACGTACTGTCGCCGACCAGAATCCTCACAAGAACTCAAATAAGTCAGATATATATATATATAAATATAAATAAATAAATAAATATATATATATATATATATATATATATATTTATATTTATATATATATATATTTATTTAAATATATATATATATATATATATATATATATATATATATATATATATATATATATATATATATATATATATATATATATATATATATATATAAATATAAATAAATAAATAAATATAAATAAATATATATATATAAATAAATAAATATATATATATATATATATATATATATATATATATATATATATATATATATATATATATATATATATATATATATATATATATATATATATATATATATATATATATATATCCATCCATCCATCCATCTTCAACCGCTTATCCGGAATCGGGTCGCGGGGACAGCAGCTCCAGCAAAGACCCCCAGACTTCCCTCTCCAGAGCAACATTTGCGACTTCCTCCTGGGGAATCCCGAAGCGTTCCCAGGCCAGAGAGGAGATGTAATCCCCCCATCTGGTCCTTGGCCTGCCGGGGGGCCTCCTCCCAGTGGGACGTGCAACAAGGACCTCCCTAGGGAGACGCTCGTGAGGCATCCGCACGAGATGCCCGAACCACCTAAGCTGGCTCCTTTCCAAGCGAAGGAGCAGCGGCTCTACTCCGAGTCTCTCTCGGGTGACTGCACTTCTCACCCTATCTCTAAGGGAGATGCCAGCCACCCTTCTGAGGAAACTCATTTCGGCTGCTTGTATCCGCGATCTTATTCTTTCGGTCATTACCCACACTTCATGACCATAGGTGAGAGTAGGAATGTAGATAGCTCGGTAGACCGAGAGCTTTGCCTTCTGACTCAGCTCCCGTTTCGTCACAACAGTGCGGCAGAGAGACTGCAATACTGCCCCAGCTGCTCCGATTCTCCGGCTGATTTCCTTCTCCATCTTTCCCTCACTCGTGAACAAGACCCCGAGATACTTAAACTCCTCCACCTGGGACAGAGTCCTGTCCCCTACCCGGACTGTACAAACCATCGGTTTCCTGCTGAGAACCATGGCCTCAGATTTGGAGATGCTGATCCTCATTCCAGCCGCTGAACACTCGGCTGCGAACCGATCCAGTGAGAGCTGAAGGTCACGAACCGAAGGTGCCATCAGGACCACATCATCTGCAAACAGCAGTGACGCAACCTTTAGCCCCCCGAGACGTATACCCTCTCCGCCATGGCCACGACTCCGCCTAGAAATCCTGTCCATGAAAATCACAAACAGGATAGGTGACAGAGCGCAGCCCTGGCGGAGACCAACCCCCACTGGAAACGGATCCGACTTACATCCAAGCACCCGGACACAACTCTCGCTTTGGTTGTACAGAGATTGGATGGCCCTCAGCAGGGTTCCCCTCACTCCGTACTCCCTCAGCACCTCCCACAAGATCTCCCGAGGGACACGGTCATACGCCTTCTCCAAATCCACAAAACACATGTAGACTGGATAGGCATACTCCCAGGCCCTCTCCAGGATTCCCGCAAGCGTAAAGAGTTGGTCAGTTGTTCCACGACCAGGACGGAATCCACATTGCTCCTCTTGAATCTGAGGTTCGACTATCGGCCGGACCCTCCTTTCCAGTACCTTGGCGTAAACTTTCCCAGGGAGGCTGAGTAGTGTGATACCCCTGTAATTAGCACACACCCTCTGGTCCCCCTTTTTGAAAAGGGGAACCACCACCCCAGTCTGCCACTCCCTCGGCACTGTCCCAGACTTCCACGCAATGTTGAAAAGGCGTATCAACCAAGACAGCCCATCAACACCCAGAGCCTTCAGCATTTCTGGACGGATCTCGTCAACCCCCGGAGCTTTGCCACTGTGGAGTTGTCTAACTACCTCAGTGACTTCACCCCGAGAGATCGACGTCGATCCCCCATCATCCTCAGGCCCTGCTCCTATCAGGGAGGGTGTGTCTGATGTATTTGGGTTCAGGAGTTCCTCAAAGTGCTCTTTCCAACGCCCTACGACTTCCTCACTTGAAGTCAGCAAAGTCCCATCCTTGCCGTACACAGCTTGGATGGTTCCCTGCTTCCCCCTCCTGAGGTGCCGTATGGTCTTCCAGAACAGCTTTGGTGCCGCCCGATAGTCCTTCTCCATGGATTCCCCGAACTGCTCCCACACCCTCTGCTTAGCCTCGTCCACAGCCACGGCCGCTGCCCTTCGGGCCCGTCGGTACCTTGCAACTGCCTCCGGAGTCCCCTGGGATAACATACCCCGGTAGGACTCCTTCTTCAGTCGGACGGCTTCCCTGACCACCACTGTCCACCAGGGTGTTCGAGGGTTACCGCCCCTTGAGGCACCTAAGACCTTCTGGCCACAGCTCGCAGCTGCAGCTTTAGCAATAGAGGCTTTGAACACTGCCCATTCCTGTTCAATGTCCCCAACCTCCACAGGGATGGCAGAGAAGTCCCGCCGGAGGTGGGAGTTGTGAGTATCCCCACACCCGCCTGTGCCCTCACGCCCTGAGCAACTCCAGAAGTGAACAAGGTCCATCCCTTGTCCAGGAGTGTGGTTTCAGAGCCCTTGCTATGCGTAGAGGTAAGCCCCACCAGATCCAACCGGTAGCGCTCCACCTCTCGCACCAGCTCAGGCTCCTTCCCCACCAGCGTAGAGACGTTCCACGTCCCGAAAGTCAGCCTCTGCTGCCCCGAATTGGTCCGTCTGGAGCCTCCACTTTCACTGCCATCCACTTGGCAGCGCACCCGACCCCACTGGTTCCGACCGCGGGTGGTGGGCCCACGTGGCAGAGAAGATGGTGTGTCCACGTAGCTTCTTCGGGCTGTGCCCGGCCGGGCTCCGTGGCAAGCCCGGCCACCAGGCGCTCGCTGACGAGCCCTACCTCCGGGCCTAGCTCCGGAGGAGGGCCCCGGGCTTCCTCCGGGCCGGGTAACGCATCCTCTTATAGTATAGTTCATGGGGGGTATCGTAACCCTGATGGGGGGGGCATTCGGGTACTACACCTTGCCCAAGGGTGATATATATATATATATATATATATATATATATATATATATATATATATATATATATATATATATATATATATATATATATATATATATATATATATATATATATATTATGGACAATGAGAGTATTTTGGGCTGGTGCTTGAGCAGTGCTTATTGCTTCACTAATTATTTATTTTTAAATCGTAAATATTGCTATCATATGTGTATATTATGTATCTGATGAATGTACCACCAATATACGTCAAAATGACAAATATTGACAGTTAATGATGTCAATTTAAATCATAAATATTGCTATTATATGTGTATATTATGAATCTGATGAATGTACCACCAACATACGTCAAAATGAATGACAAATATTGACAGTGATAATAATAATACTAATAATCTCGACTAAAAACCTCCAGATGTCAAAATGCATTTGAGCAAATATTAGTTTTACTTTGTCTTTGTTGGATGATTACTTTTGTCACTTTGACCATTGTGGCTTTTATCAGAAAGTTGCACTTCCTGCTCCCTGGACACAGAGGAGGCACATCCCCCCGTAAAGTCCAGCGTAAACATTTCTGTACCCTCGCTGGAGCGGAGGAGGAGGCGGCGCCCCCTTAATAATTGAGTGGTACCTGCGAGGTGTCATTCTGTGAAAACAGCAGGTGAGGACACGAGCGCAACCACTTCCCCGCTGGCGAGGGGGGGGGGGGGGCAGTGCGGCGAGGAGGACTCGGGGTCGCTCTCAGAGGGGGCGTGGTCTGAGAAGCAAACAAGGAAATGGTAGTTTCCTGGGGAAGACTTGCTGGTGTTCACAGACAGATGGCGTCTGCTGGCGTTCCCGGGCTGGGAGGCTGGGAGGGGGGGAGGGGCGGGGAGGCGGGGATTGTCGGAGCGCCGTGAATTATTTACAATAAAAAAAAGGGAAAGGCCGCATCTGTCGCACAACCTTTTAAAAGCCCCTCCAGCAGATGTGTTTACTCGCCGCCCCAACTAGTTAACTACTTAATGGGCCGCCAACTGTTAATTAAGCGGGCCTCGCGCGCGCGGTGCACACCCGGTGCACACCCGGTGCACACCCGGTGCACACCCGGCCCTAGCGGCTTTACAGATGTACATGCTTGAGGAGAGACTTTAGGACATGAAAGATGCTGAGACTTGTGCAGCACATGCTACATCCTAGAATGACTTCAACTACACCTATAACCACCATGTGACTTCAACTACACCTATAATCACCATGTGACTTCAACTACACCTATAATCACCATGTGACTTCAACTACACCTATTATCACCATGTGACTTCAACTACACCTATAATCACCATGTGACTTCAACTACACCTATAACCACCATGTGACTTCAACTACACCTATAATCACCATGTGACTTCAACTACACCTATAATCACCATGTGACTTCAACTACACCTATAATCACCATGTGACTTCAACTACACCTATAACCACCATGTGACTTCAACTACACCTATAATCACCATGTGACTTCAACTACACCTATAATCACCATGTGACTTCAACTACACCTATAATCACCATGTGACTTCAACTACACCTATAATCACCATGTGACTTCAACTACACCTATAATCACCATGTGACTTCAACTACACCTATAATCACCATGTGACTTCAACTACACCTATAATCACCATGTGACTTCAACTACACCTATAACCACCATGTGACTTCAACTACACCTATAACCACCATGTGACTTCAACTACACCTATAACCACCATGTGACTTCAACTACACCTATAATCACCATGTGACTTCAACTACACCTATAATCACCATGTGACTTCAACTACACCTATAATCACCATGTGACTTCAACTACACCTATAATCACCATGTGACTTCAACTACACCTATAATCACCATGTGACTTCAACTACACCTATAATCACCATGTGACTTCAACTACACCTATAATCACCATGTGACTTCAACTACACCTATAACCACCATGTGACTTCAACTACACCTATAACCACCATGTGACTTCAACTACACATATAATCACCATGTGACTTCAACTACACCTATAATCACCATGTGACTTCAACTACACCTATAACCACCATGTGACTTCAACTACACCTATAATCACCATGTGACTTCAACTACACATATAATCACCATGTGACTTCAACTACACCTATAATCACCATGTGACTTCAACTACACCTATAATCACCATGTGACTTCAACTACACCTATAATCACCATGTGACTTCAACTACACATATAATCACCATGTGACTTCAACTACACCTATAATCACCATGTGACTTCAACTACACCTATAATCACCATGTGACTTCAACTACACCTATGGATTAAAATACAAATCCGTGATCCACAATAGAAAAAGGAGAGAGTGTGGAATCCAATGAGCCAGCTTGTACCTAAGTTACGGTCAGAGCGAAAAGAGATACGTCCTGCACTGCACTCTAGTCCTTCACTCTCACGTTCCTCATCCACAAATCTTTCATCCTGGCTCAAATTAATGGGGTAATCGTCGCTTTCTCGGTCCGAATCTCTCTCGCTGCTGGTGTAAACAATGGGCAAATGTGAGGCGCTCCACAAGCTGTGACGTCACGCTACTTTCAACCTGTGACGTCACGCTACTTCCGCTACAGGCAAGGCTTTTTTATCAGCGACCAAAAGTTGCAAACTTTATGGTCGATGTTCTCTACTAACACATAGAATGGATCTGCTATCCCCGTTTAAATAAGAAAAATTCATTTCAGTAGGCCTTTAATGTTCAAAAATGTATTCATTTTCTTTATGTTTACATATATATATATATATATATATATATATATATATATATATATATATATATATATATATATATATATATATATATATATATATATATATATAGACATACATACAGTATATATATACTGTTTGGCCACAATACCCAGCAATATGTTTGGTGAGGCCTTTAATCCCAGGAACACCATGCCTACCGTCAAGCATGGAACATTGGAGAAACATCTAGACTGTCATCTTCTAAACATGATGCTTATACAGTGCACGTATAATAAGTACAGTGCACGTATAATAAGTACAGTGCACATATAATAAGTAGAGTACACGTATAATAAGTACAGTGCACATATAATAAGTAGAGTACACGTATAATAAGTACAGTGCACGTATAATGGGTAGAGTACACGTATAATAAGTACAGTGCACATATAATAAGTAGAGTACACGTATAATAAGTACAGTGCACATATAATAAGTAGAGTACACGTATAATAAGTACAGTGCACGTATAATAAGCACAGTACACATATAATAAGTAGAGTACACGTATAATAAGTACAGTACACGTATAATTAGTACAGTACACGTATAATAAGTAGAGTACATAATCTTCCCTCCCAATCATGCATGTTTGATTGTATTGCAGTCAGCAGGACTGATACATGTGTGTAGAATCTATCACTTGTCTACAACTTTACAATCTATCACTTGTCTACAACTTTACAATCTATCACTTGTCTACAACTTTACAATCTATCACTTGTCTACAACTTTACTATCTATCACTTGTCTACAACTTTACAATCTATCACTAGTCTACAACTTTACAATCTATCACTTGTCTACAACTTTACAATCTATCACTTGTCTACAACTTTACAATCTATCACTTGTCTACAACTTTACAATCTATCACTTGTCTACAACTTTACTATCTATCACTTGTCTACAACTTTACAATCTATCACTTGTCTACAACTTTACAATCTATCACTTGTCTACAACTTTACAATCTATCACTTGTCTACAACTTTACAATCTATCACTTGTCTACAACTTTACAATCTATCACTTGTCTACAACTTTACAATCTATCACTTGTCTACAACTTTACTATCTATCACTTGTCTACAACTTTACAATCTATCACTAGTCTACAACTTTACAATCTATCACTTGTCTACAACTTTACAATCTATCACTTGTCTACAACTTTACAATCTATCACTTGTCTACAACTTTACAATCTATCACTTGTCTACAACTTTACTATCTATCACTTGTCTACAACTTTACAATCTATCACTTGTCTACAACTTTACTATCTATCACTTGTCTACAACTTTACAATCTATCACTTGTCTACAACTTTACTATCTATCACTTGTCTACAACTTTACAATCTATCACTAGTCTACAACTTTACAATCTATCACTTGTCTACAACTTTACAATCTATCACTTGTCTACAACTTTACAATCTATCACTTGTCTACAACTTTACTATCTATCACTTGTCTACAACTTTACAATCTATCACTAGTCTACAACTTTACAATCTATCACTTGTGTACAACTTTACAATCTATCACTTGTCTACAACTTTACAATCTATCACTTGTCTACAACTTTACAATCTATCACTTGTCTACAACTTTACAATCTATCACTTGTCTACAACTTTACTATCTATCACTTGTCTACAACTTTACTATCTATCACTTGTCTACAACTTTACAATCTATCACTTGTCTACAACTTAACTATCTATCACTTGTCTACAACTTTACAATCTATCACTTGTCTACAACTTTACAATCTATCACTTGTCTACAACTTTACAATCTATCACTTGTCTACAACTTTACTATCTATCACTTGTCTACAACTTTACAATCTATCACTTGTCTACAACTTTACAATCTATCACTTGTCTACAACTTTACTATCTATCACTTGTCTACAACTTTACAATCTATCACTAGTCTACAACTTTACAATCTATCACTAGTCTACAACTTTACAATCTATCACTTGTCTACAACTTTACAATCTATCACTTGTCTACAACTTTACAATCTATCACTTGTCTACAACTTTACAATCTATCACTTGTCTACAACTTTACTATCTATCACTTGTCTACAACTTTACAATCTATCACTAGTCTACAACTTTACAATCTATCACTTGTCTACAACTTTACTATCTATCACTTGTCTACAACTTTACAATCTATCACTTGTCTACAACTTTACTATCTATCACTTGTCTACAACTTTACAATCTATCACTTGTCTACAACTTTACAATCTATCACTTGTCTACAACTTTACAATCTATCACTTGTCTACAACTTTACAATCTATGACTTGTCTACAACTTTACAATCTATGACTTGTCTACAACTTTACAATCTATCACTTGTCTACAACTTTACTATCTATCACTTGTCTACAACTTTACAATCTATCACTTGTATTGATCCTTTAGGACACACACTGATGTTGAAATGGTGATTGTCATACGTGTACCACCACTGGCACACCCCAGCAGTCTAAATGTACAATCAGAAAAGATATGAGCTGTACTTGATAAATATAAATCTTCTTTTAATGACTACATGGGCCTACTGCGCTACTGTATTGTAATGTTGGTACTTGGAGAGCTAAGTGCATACTGAGGTGGTGACTTTGACTGTTCTTAAACAGAAGTATACACTCAACCAAGTGCTTACTGAGGTGGTGACTTTGACTGTTCTTAAACATAAGTATACACTCAACCAAGTGCTTACTGAGGTGGTGACTTTGACTGTTCTTAAACATAAGTATACACTCAACCAAGTGCTTACTGAGGTGGTGACTTTGACTGTTCTTAAACAGAAGTATACACTCAACCAAGTGCTTACTGAGGTGGTGACTTTGACTGTTCTTAAACAGAAGTATACACTCAACCAAGTGCTTACTGAGGTGGTGACTTTGACTGTTCTTAAACAGAAGTATACACTCAACCAAGTGCTTACTGAGGTGGTGACTTTGACTGTTCTTAAACAGAAGTATACACTCAACCAAGTGCTTACTGAGGTGGTGACTTTGACTGTTCTTAAACAGAAGTATACACTCAACCAAGTGCTTACTGAGGTGGTGACTTTGACTGTTCTTAAACAGAAGTATACACTCAACCAAGTGCTTACTGTGGTGGTGACTTTGACTGTTCTTAAACATAAGTATACACTCAACCAAGTGCTTACTGAGGTGGTGACTTTGACTGTTCTTAAACAGAAGTATACACTCAACCAAGTGCTTACTGAGGTGGTGACTTTGACTGTTCTTAAACAGAAGTATACACTCAACTAAGTGCTTACTGAGGTGGTGACTTTGACTGTTCTTAAACATAAGTATACACTCAACCAAGTGCTTACTGAGGTGGTGACTTTGACTGTTCTTAAACAGAAGTATACACTCAACCAAGTGCTTACTGAGGTGGTGACTTTGACTGTTCTTAAACAGAAGTATACACTCAACTAAGTGCTTACTGAGGTGGTGACTTTGACTGTTCTTAAACAGAAGTATACACTCAACCAAGTGCTTACTGAGGTGGTGACTTTGACTGTTCTTAAACAGAAGTATACACTCAACCAAGTGCTTACTGTGGTGGTGACTTTGACTGTTCTTAAACATAAGTATACACTCAAAGATGCTTGTTTTCTTCTGTCCCAGAAGGTCATTTTTGTCTGGAAAAAAACCTTCTGAGGGTTCACAGATTTTCTTTCTAATGACATTCTTCTCCTTTCTGGAATAATAATGAAGAAGAAGTGAGTAAAGAACACTTACTGTCCCACTTGGTAGAGTCTGGGTGCAGGACACAGTAGGTAGTCATTACGCACCGTGCTGGGCTTGTGATCTAAACACACACACACACTACAGTGTTATTACACACACTACAGTATTATTACACACACTACAGTATTATTACACACACACTACAGTATTATTACACACACACTACAGTGTTATTACACACACACTACAGTGTTATTACACACACACTACAGTATTATTACACACACTACAGTATTATTACATGCACACTACAGTATTATTACAAGCACACTACAGTATTATTACAAGCACACTACAGTATTATTACATGCACACTACAGTATTATTACACACACACTACAGTATTATTACACACACTACAGTGTTATTACACACACTACAGTGTTATTACACACACTACAGTATTATTACACACACTACAGTGTTATTACACACACTAGTGTTATTACACACACACTACAGTGTTATTACACACACTACAGTGTTATTACACACACTACAGTATTATTACACCACACTACAGTGTTATTACACACTACAGTATTATTACACCACACTACAGTGTTATTACACACACACTACAGTGTTATTACACACACACTACAGTGTTATTACACACACTACAGTGTTATTACACACACACTACAGTGTTATTACACACACTACAGTGTTATTACACACACACTACAGTATTATTACACACACACTACAGTATTATTACACACACACTACAGTATTATTACACACACACTACAGTGTTATTACACACACTACAGTGTTATTACACACACACTACAGTGTTATTACACACACACTACAGTGTTATTACACACACACTACAGTATTATTACACACACACTACAGTGTTATTACACACACACTACAGTGTTATTACACACACACTACAGTATTATTACACACACACTACAGTGTTATTACACACACACTACAGTATTATTACACACACACACACACTACAGTATTATTACACACACACACTACAGTGTTATTACACACACACTACAGTGTTATTACACACACTACAGTGTTATTACACACACACTACAGTATTATTACACACACTACAGTATTATTACACACACACTACAGTGTTATTACACACACACTACAGTATTGTACACTATGGTATCACACTCATTATACATCTGTGTGGAGTGCATGACTGTGTGAATGTGGAGTGCATGAATGTGTGAATGTGGAGTGCATGAATGTGTAAATGTGGAGTGCATGAATGTGTGAATGAGTGAATGTGTCAATGTGGACTGCATGAATGTGTGAATGAGGACTGCATGAATGTGTGAATGAGGACTGCATGAATGTGTGAATGAGTGAATGTGGACTGCATGAATGTGTGAATGTGGACTGCATGAATGTATGATTGTGGAGTGCATGAATGTGTGAATGTGGTGTGCAAGAATGTGTAAATGAGTGAATGTGGAGTGCAATAATGTTGAATGAGTGAATGTGGAGTGCATGAATGTGTGAATGAGTGAATGTGGAGTGCAAGAATGTGTGAATGTAGAGTGCATGAATGTGTGAATGAGTGAATGTGTGATTGTGGAGTGCATGAATGAGTGAATGTGGAGTGCAAGAATGTGTGAATGAGTGAATGTGGAGTGCATGAATGAGTTAATGGGGAGTGCAAGAATGTGTGAATGAGTGAATATGGAGTGCAAGAATGTGTGAATGTGGAGTGCATGACTGTGTGAATGTGGAGTGCATCAATGTGTGAATGAGTGAATGTGGAGTGCATGAATGAGTTAATGGGGAGTGCAAGAATGTGTGAATGAGTGAATATGGAGTGCAAGAATGTGTGAATGTGGAGTGCATGACTGTGTGAATGTGGAGTGCATGACTGTGTGAATGTGGAGTGCATCAATGTGTGAGTGAGTGAATGTGGAGTGCATGAATGAGTTAATGGGGAGTGCAAGAATGTGTGAATGAGTGAATATGGAGTGCAAGAATGTGTGAATGTGGAGTGCATGACTGTGTGAATGTGGAGTGCATCAATGTGTGAATGAGTGAATGTGGAGTGCATGAATGAGTGAATGCGGAGTGCACTTACTGAAGGTCTGCTGGTCCACAGTGAAGCTGCACACCACATTGTGACTGCTGCGGCCCAGAGAGAAGCCATTCCCTCGCAGGACGATGTCGAAGGACTCTGGAACACAAAGGTGTGTCAGTTCATGTGATCATCTTGACACAAAGGTGTGTCAGTTCATGTGATCATCTTGACACAAAGGTGTGTCAGTTCATGTGAGCATCATGACACAGAGGTGTGTCAGTTCATGTGATCATCTTGACACAAAGGTGTGTCAGTTCATGTGATCATCTTGACACAAAGGTGTGTCAGTTCATGTGATCATCTTGACACAAAGGTGTGTCAGTTCATGTGAGCATCATGACACAGAGGTGTGTCAGTTCATGTGAGCATCATGACACAAAGGTGTGTCAGTTCATGTGATCATCTTGACACAAAGGTGTGTCAGTTCATGTGATCATCTTGACACAAAGGTGTGTCAGTTCATGTGATCATCTTGACACAGAGGTGTGTCAGTTCATGTGAGCATCATGACACAAAGGTGTGTCAGTTCATGTGATCATCTTGACACAAAGGTGTGTCAGTTCATGTGATCATCTTGACACAGAGGTGTGTCAGTTCATGTGAGCATCATGACACAAAGGTGTGTCAGTTCATGTGAGCATCTTGACACAAAGGTGTGTCAGTTCATGTGATCATCTTGACACAAAGGTGTGTCAGTTCATGTGATCATCTTGACACAAAGGTGTGTCAGTTCATGTGAGCATCATGACACAAAGGTGTGTCATACCACAAGTACAAGGATGACTTAGTTCATGTGATCATGTTCAAATAAATAGGTGTGTCCCAGGACAGATATTAAAATGGTCTACCTAAAAAGAAACATTCCACATTAAAGAAAAGTGAACTTTTCATTATTTCATTACACTTTTTTTGCTTTGTGATCAACTTTTGCCGTAGTTGTTTTTCCCCATTACCTTTCTTGTCTAATTGTAGTTTTAGTGGGGCTGTCAGATGAATGCATTAATCACACCAAATAAGGGCATTAATGGTGTATAAACACAGATCAATTATGAAATGTATTTTGTCCACACGTTACCTTAAGGATTGTTTTAATTCTTTATTGTTGTGCTATAAGGTGTGTGATCTGGCCACGCACAAATCAACCATACCAATACCCATTATTAGTAGTCAAGGAGGCCGATAAACCATACCAATACCCATTATTAGTAGTCAATGAGGCTGATAAACCATACCAATACCCATTATTAGTAGTCAATGAGGCTGATAAACCATACCAATACCCATTATTAGTAGTCAATGAGGCTGATAAACCATACCAATACCCATTATTAGTAGTCAATGAGGCTGATAAACCATACCAATACCCATTATTAGTAGTCAAGGAGGCCGATACGCTGATATTTGGAGCTGATATTCCTCTGTCTGCAACATTTAACTGTGTGGGCTCATTAAAGGAGCGCCACCAGTTTCATGTTCCGTCATTCAATCAAATAGCAGGACTAAGATGGATCATCATCATGTGTGAGGACATGTATGATGTGTGCATGAGAAGCATCATCATGTGTGAGGACATGTATGATGTGTGCATGAGAAGCATCATCATGTGTGAGGACATGTATGATGTGTGCATGAGAAGCATCATCATGTGTGAGGACATGTATGATGTGTGCATGAGAAGCATCATCATGTGTGAGGACATGTATGATGTGTGCATGAGAAGCATCATCATGTGTGAGGACATGTATGATGTGTGCATGAGAAGAAGCATCATCATGTGTGAGGACATGTATGATGTGTGCATGAGAAGCATCATCATGTGTGAGGACATGTATGATGTGTGCATGAGAAGAAGAATCATCATGATGATGGAGACAGAAGTGCACTCACGGTTGACACAGACGCTGGAGGGCTCCACACTCAGGATCTCTGTGCACGATCTCTTCAGTATCTGCAGACAGACAGGTCATGACAACAGTATCTGCAGACAGACAGGTCATGACAACAGTATGTGCAGAGAGACAGGTCATGACAACAGTATCTGCAGAGAGACAGGTCATGACAACAGTATGTGCAGAGAGACAGGTCATGACAACAGTATGTGCAGAGAGACAGGTCATGACAACAGTATGTGCAGAGAGACAGGTCATGACAACAGTATGTGCAGACAGACAGGACATGACAACAGTATGTGCAGACAGACAGGTCATGACAACAGTATGTGCAGAGAGACAGGTCATGACAACAGTATGTGCAGAAAGACAGGTCATGACAACAGTATGTGCAGACAGACAGGTCATGACAACAGTATGTGCAGACAGACAGGTCATGTCAACAGTATGTGCAGAGAGACAGGTCATGACAACAGTATGTGCAGACAGACAGGTCATGACAACAGTATGTGCAGAGAGACAGGTCATGACAACAGTATGTGCAGAGAGACAGGTCATGACAACAGTATGTGCAGACAGACAGGTCATGACAACAGTATGTGCAGACAGACAGGTCATGACAACAGTATGTGCAGAGAGACAGGTCATGACAACAGTATGTGCAGACAGACAGGTCATGACAACAGTATGTGCAGACAGACAGGTCATGACAACAGTATGTGCAGACAGACAGGTCATGACAACAGTATGTGCAGACAGACAGGTCATGACAACAGTATGTGCAGACAGACAGGTCATGACAACAGTATGTGCAGACAGACAGGTCATGACAACAGTATGTGCAGACAGACAGGTCATGACAACAGTATGTGCAGACAGACAGGTCATGACAACAGTATGTGCAGAGAGACAGGTCATGACAACAGTATGTGCAGACAGACAGGTCATGACAACAGTATGTGCAGAGAGACAGGTCATGACAACAGTATGTGCA
The DNA here is from genome assembly GCF_033978785.1 of Entelurus aequoreus. NCBI lineage: Eukaryota > Metazoa > Chordata > Actinopteri > Syngnathiformes > Syngnathidae > Entelurus > Entelurus aequoreus. The sequence continues at coordinate 520,768 of NC_084747.1, forward strand.
GACAGACAGGTCATGACAACAGTATGTGCAGACAGACAGGTCATGACAACAGTATGTGCAGAGAGACAGGTCATGACAACAGTATGTGCAGACAGACAGGTCATGACAACAGTATGTGCAGACAGACAGGTCATGACAACAGTATGTGCAGAGAGACAGGTCATGACAACAGTATGTGCAGACAGACAGGTCATGACAACAGTATGTGCAGACAGACAGGTCATGACAACAGTATGTGCAGAGAGACAGGTCATGACAACAGTATGTGCAGAGAGACAGGTCATGACAACAGTATGTGCAGAGAGACAGGTCATGACAACAGTATGTGCAGAGAGACAGGTCATGACAACAGTATCTGCAGAGAGACAGGTCATGACAACAGTATGTGCAGAGAGACAGGTCATGACAACAGTATGTGCAGAGAGACAGGTCATGACAACAGTATGTGCAGACAGACAGGACATGACAACAGTATGTGCAGACAGACAGGTCATGACAACAGTATGTGCAGAGAGACAGGTCATGACAACAGTATGTGCAGAAAGACAGGTCATGACAACAGTATGTGCAGACAGACAGGTCATGACAACAGTATGTGCAGACAGACAGGTCATGTCAACAGTATGTGCAGAGAGACAGGTCATGACAACAGTATGTGCAGACAGACAGGTCATGACAACAGTATGTGCAGAGAGACAGGTCATGACAACAGTATGTGCAGACAGACAGGTCATGACAACAGTATGTGCAGACAGACAGGTCATGACAACAGTATGTGCAGAGAGACAGGTCATGACAACAGTATGTGCAGAGAGACAGGTCATGACAACAGTATGTGCAGAGAGACAGGTCATGACAACAGTATGTGCAGACAGACAGGTCATGACAACAGTATGTGCAGACAGACAGGTCATGACAACAGTATGTGCAGACAGACAGGTCATGACAACAGTATGTGCAGAGAGACAGGTCATGACAACAGTATGTGCAGACAGACAGGTCATGACAACAGTATCTGCAGACAGACAGGTCATGACAACAGTATGTGCAGAGAGACAGGTCATGACAACAGTATCTGCAGACAGACAGGTCATGACAACAGTATGTGCAGAGAGACAGGTCATGACAACAGTATCTGCAGAGAGACAGGTCATGACAACAGTATGTGCAGAGAGACAGGTCATGACAACAGTATGTGCAGAGAGACAGGTCATGACAACAGTATGTGCAGAGAGACAGGTCATGACAACAGTATGTGCAGACAGACAGGACATGACAACAGTATGTGCAGACAGACAGGTCATGACAACAGTATGTGCAGAGAGACAGGTCATGACAACAGTATGTGCAGAAAGACAGGTCATGACAACAGTATGTGCAGACAGACAGGTCATGACAACAGTATGTGCAGAGAGACAGGTCATGACAACAGTATGTGCAGACAGACAGGTCATGACAACAGTATGTGCAGAGAGACAGGTCATGACAACAGTATGTGCAGACAGACAGGTCATGACAACAGTATGTGCAGACAGACAGGTCATGACAACAGTATGTGCAGAGAGACAGGTCATGACAACAGTATGTGCAGACAGACAGGTCATGACAACAGTATGTGCAGACAGACAGGTCATGACAACAGTATGTGCAGACAGACAGGTCATGACAACAGTATGTGCAGACAGACAGGTCATGACAACAGTATGTGCAGACAGACAGGTCATGACAACAGTATGTGCAGACAGACAGGTCATGACAACAGTATGTGCAGAGAGACAGGTCATGACAACAGTATGTGCAGAGAGACAGGTCATGACAACAGTATGTGCAGACAGACAGGTCATGACAACAGTATGTGCAGACAGACAGGTCATGACAACAGTATGTGCAGACAGACAGGTCATGACAACAGTATGTGCAGACAGACAGGTCATGACAACAGTATGTGCAGACAGACAGGTCATGACAACAGTATGTGCAGACAGACAGGTCATGACAACAGTATGTGCAGACAGACAGGTCATGACAACTAACTTTGACAAACAGATGAAGGTGCAACAAAGAGCTGAGGAGTGTGTGGGACTATTACATGCAAAAGCTGAGGACTATTCCATGAGATGAAGGAGGACTATTACATGAGATGAGGACTATTCCATGAGATGAAGGAGGACTATTCCATGAGATGAGGACTATTCTATGAAAAGAAGGAGGACTATTGCATGATATGAATGAGGACTACATTAACATATAAAGAGGTGTGTGTCACACAGGGAATGAGCTACTATGTAAATGTGGACCTTCCATGTGATGTTGACATGAGGAGGAAGAGGAAGTTGATTCCACAATAATGACTTCCTGAGAGGAAAACAACACAAGATGTCGGAGATGTTTGTCATCACTGCACTTGTACTCTCTACTGCAGCTAACTGTTCATGTTTGTCATCACTGCACTTGTACTCTCTACTGCAGCTAACTGTTCATGTTTGTCATCACTGCACTTGTACTCTCTACTGCAGCTAACTGTTCATGTTTGTCATCACTGCACTTGTACTCTCTACTGCAGCTAACTGTTCATGTTTGTCATCACTGCACTTGTACTCTCTACTGCAGCTAACTGTTCATGTTTGCCATCACTGCACTTGTACTCTCTACTGCAGCTAACTGTTCATGTTTGCCATCACTGCACTTGTACTCTCTACTGCAGCTAACTGTTCATGTTTGTCATCACTGCACTTGTACTCTCTACTGCAGCTAACTGTTCATGTTTGTCATCACTGCACTTGTACTCTCTACTGCAGCTAACTGTTCATGTTTGTCATCACTGCACTTGTACTCTCTACTGCAGCTAACTGTTCATGTTTGTCATCACTGCACTTGTACTCTCTACTGCAGCTAACTGTTCATGTTTGTCATCACTGCACTTGTACTCTCTACTGCAGCTAACTGTTCATGTTTGTCATCACTGCACTTGTACTCTCTACTGCAGCTAACTGTTCATGTTTGTCATCACTGCACTTGTACTCTCTACTGCAGCTAACTGTTCATGTTTGTCATCACTGCACTTGTACTCTCTACTGCAGCTAACTGTTCATGTTTGTCATCACTGCACTTGTACTCTCTACTGCAGCTAACTGTTCATGTTTGTCATCACTGCACTTGTACTCTCTACTGCAGCTAACTGTTCATGTTTGTCATCACTGCACTTGTACTCTCTACTGCAGCTAACTGTTCATGTTTGTCATCACTGCACTTGCACTCTCTACTGCAGCTAACTGTTCATGTTTGTCATCACTGCACTTGCACTCTCTACTGCAGCTAACTGTTCATGTTTGTCATCACTGCACTTGCACTCTCTACTGCAGCTAACTGTTCATGTTTGTCATCACTGCACTTGCACTCTCTACTGCAGCTAACTGTTCATGTTTGTCATCACTGCACTTGCACTCTCTACTGCAGCTAACTGTTCATGTTTGTCATCACTGCACTTGTACTCTCTACTGCAGCTAACTGTTCATGTTTGTCATCACTGCACTTGTACTCTCTACTGCAGCTAACTGTTCATGTTTGCCATCACTGCACTTGTACTCTCTACTGCAGCTAACTGTTCATGTTTGTCATCACTGCACTTGCACTCTCTACTGCAGCTAACTGTTCATGTTTGTCATCACTGCACTTGCACTCTCTACTGCAGCTAACTGTTCATGTTTGTCATCACTGCACTTGTACTCTCTACTGCAGCTAACTGTTCATGTTTGTCATCACTGCACTTGTACTCTCTACTGCAGCTAACTGTTCATGTTTGTCATCACTGCACTTGTACTCTCTACTGCAGCTAACTGTTCATGTTTGTCATCACTGCACTTGTACTCTCTACTGCAGCTAACTGTTCATGTTTGTCATCACTGCACTTGTACTCTCTACTGCAGCTAACTGTTCATGTTTGTCATCACTGCACTTGTACTCTCTACTGCAGCTAACTGTTCATGTTTGTCATCACTGCACTTGTACTCTCTACTGCAGCTAACTGTTCATGTTTGTCATCACTGCACTTGTACTCTCTACTGCAGCTAACTGTTCATGTTTGTCATCACTGCACTTGTACTCTCTACTGCAGCTAACTGTTCATGTTTGTCATCACTGCACTTGTACTCTCTACTGCAGCTAACTGTTCATGTTTGTCATCACTGCACTTGCACTCTCTACTGCAGCTAACTGTTCATGTTTGTCATCACTGCACTTGTACTCTCTACTGCAGCTAACTGTTCATGTTTGTCATCACTGCACTTGCACTCTCTACTGCAGCTAACTGTTCATGTTTGTCATCACTGCACTTGCACTCTCTACTGCAGCTAACTGTTCATGTTTGTCATCACTGCACTTGTACTCTCTACTGCAGCTAACTGTTCATGTTTGTCATCACTGCACTTGTACTCTCTACTGCAGCTAACTGTTCATGTTTGTCATCACTGCACTTGTACTCTCTACTGCAGCTAACTGTTCATGTTTGCCATCACTGCACTTGTACTCTCTACTGCAGCTAACTGTTCATGTTTGTCATCACTGCACTTGCACTCTCTACTGCAGCTAACTGTTCATGTTTGTCATCACTGCACTTGTACTCTCTACTGCAGCTAACTGTTCATGTTTGTCATCACTGCACTTGTACTCTCTACTGCAGCTAACTGTTCATGTTTGTCATCACTGCACTTGTACTCTCTACTGCAGCTAACTGTTCATGTTTGTCATCACTGCACTTGTACTCTCTACTGCAGCTAACTGTTCATGTTTGTCATCACTGCACTTGTACTCTCTACTGCAGCTAACTGTTCATGTTTGCCATCACTGCACTTGTACTCTCTACTGCAGCTAACTGTTCATGTTTGCCATCACTGCACTTGTACTCTCTACTGCAGCTAACTGTTCATGTTTGCCATCACTGCACTTGTACTCTCTACTGCAGCTAACTGTTCATGTTTGCCATCACTGCACTTGTACTCTCTACTGCAGCTAACTGTTCATGTTTGCCATCACTGCACTTGTACTCTCTACTGCAGCTAACTGTTCATGTTTGTCATCACTGCACTTGTACTCTCTACTGCAGCTAACTGTTCATGTTTGTCATCACTGCACTTGTACTCTCTACTGCAGCTAACTGTTCATGTTTGTCATCACTGCACTTGTACTCTCTACTGCAGCTAACTGTTCATGTTTGTCATCACTGCACTTGTACTCTCTACTGCAGCTAACTGTTCATGTTTGTCATCACTGCACTTGTACTCTCTACTGCAGCTAACTGTTCATGTTTGTCATCACTGCACTTGTACTCTCTACTGCAGCTAACTGTTCATGTTTGCCATCACTGCACTTGTACTCTCTACTGCAGCTAACTGTTCATGTTTGCCATCACTGCACTTGTACTCTCTACTGCAGCTAACTGTTCATGTTTGCCATCACTGCACTTGTACTCTCTACTGCAGCTAACTGTTCATGTTTGCCATCACTGCACTTGCACTCTCTACTGCAGCTAACTGTTCATGTTTGTCATCACTGCACTTGCACTCTCTACTGCAGCTAACTGTTCATGTTTGCCATCACTGCACTTGCACTCTCTACTGCAGCTAACTGTTCATGTTTGTCATCACTGCACTTGTACTCTCTACTGCAGCTAACTGTTCATGTTTGTCATCACTGCACTTGCACTCTCTACTGCAGCTAACTGTTCATGTTTGTCATCACTGCACTTGTACTCTCTACTGCAGCTAACTGTTCATGTTTGTCATCACTGCACTTGTACTCTCTACTGCAGCTAACTGTTCATGTTTGTCATCACTGCACTTGTACTCTCTACTGCAGCTAACTGTTCATGTTTGCCATCACTGCACTTGTACTCTCTACTGCAGCTAACTGTTCATGTTTGCCATCACTGCACTTGTACTCTCTACTGCAGCTAACTGTTCATGTTTGTCATCACTGCACTTGCACTCTCTACTGCAGCTAACTGTTCATGTTTGTCATCACTGCACTTGTACTCTCTACTGCAGCTAACTGTTCATGTTTGTCATCACTGCACTTGTACTCTCTACTGCAGCTAACTGTTCATGTTTGTCATCACTGCACTTGCACTCTCTACTGCAGCTAACTGTTCATGTTTGTCATCACTGCACTTGCACTCTCTTCTAAAGCTAACTGGCTAATGTTAGCATTGATCTCACACAGGGGCATCCTAACTTCTTCTGCTGAAAAATGGAAACATGCAGGGGACATTTTCATTCTTTTCATTTGGGGATGTGTGTGTGCGTGATACATATACATACATATATACATATATATATATATATATATATATATATACATACATATATACATATATATATATACATACATATATACATATATATATATATATACATATATACATATATATATATATATGTATACATATATACATATATATATATATACATATATATATATATGTATACATATATACATTTATATATATATATACTTACATCATGTATATATGACATGTTATTATGAATGTTACTACATTACATAAATACTTGGATGTTTTTAGAGTGCTTTATAGGCAGAATAGATCAACTCCCAGTGTCTCCATTGTTAGCTGACTCTTGCTAGCCTATATTTACAATATAGAATGAATAAATAAAACAAATATTAGTGTTTTTGTCTTACATAGATAGTGAAGTGTGAATGATAGACAACATTACAAATAGTGACTTTTCTAGCCGCCAGGAAATGGCGAGGTGGTAGATTGTGGATGGATGTTGTGGCCAGAGATGATGTCTTGTTTTTGGGAATACTCAAACATGCCAGGTGATTAGTGGTTCCCGGGCTTTTGTGTCCTCAGGGAGGCTCAGAGTCCAGAGCCAGGACTGCACTCGGTCAAAGTGTTTTGTGGGAGCCAGATTATTAGCACTAAGTCTTCACCAAAAAGAGCCCGGAATGGTCGCAGGATCCCGTGGTACTAATCAGTGATCCTGTGGTACTAATCAATGATCCTGTGGTACTAATCAGTGATCCTGTGGTACTAATCAATGATCCTGTGGTACTAATCAATGATCCTGTGGTACTAATCAGTGATCCTGTGGTACTTATCAATGATCCTGTGGTACTAATAAATGATCCTGTGGTACTAATCAATGATCCTGTGGTACTAATCAGTGATCCTGTGGTACTAATCAGTGATCCTGTGGTACTAATCAGTGATCCTGTGGTAGTAATCAATGATCCTGTGGTACTAATCAGTGATCCTGTGGTACTTATCAATGATCCTGTGGTACTAATAAATGATCCTGTGGTACTAATCAATGATCCTGTGGTACTAATCAGTGATCCTGTGGTACTAATCAGTGATCCTGTGGTACTAATCAGTGATCCTGTGGTACTAATCAATGATCCTGTGGTACTAATCAGTGATCCTGTGGTACTTATCAATGATCCTGTGGTACTAATCAGTGATCCTGTGGTACTAATCAGTGATCCTGTGGTACTAATCAGTGATCCTGTGGTACTAATCAATGATCCTGTGGTACTAATCAGTGAAGACTGGACTGGTCTGGAAGGAGCACTGTGCAGTTTGTCAAGGTCAGCAAAAGCCTGAAAAACTGAACACATTCCACGTTTGTTTCCAGGGCTCATATTGATTATTACTACTCAATTATGCACACAGGCCATATTTGGAGGCAATATTAGGTTATTTAAACATGAATATTATATTGATTATTACTACTCAATTATGCACACAGGCCATATTTGGAGGCAATATTAGGTTATTTAAACATGAATATTATATGTCGTTTTTGAACATTATTTTGTAGGAAAGGTGGGAGCTTGTTCGATTTATCCTCAATAAACATCTTTATTACGAGTGTCGTCAACATTTGATTTGTAAATGTGGAAAATAACTCATTGACTCCATTTTATACACTTTTATAACTCTTTATGCATTTAATACATTGAAATCAAGTCAATTGTGGGCTCCTCCACCAAGGTTAGAGTTGAGACATTTTTCAAGATGGATGTCACAGAAAGTATGAGAATGTGTGAGCTGCTGCCTCACCTTCTCTACTTATATAACCATCTCATGTTTGGCAAGATATTTACCCAAAGTTTGCATTTTTGGCAAAGGTCATTTTTTCTGTCTTTTTCATTGTTTTTTTAAGGTAACTACAATTAAAAATAATTTAAAAAAATATATATATATATATATATATATATATCTATACATACCGTATTTCCTTGAATAGCCGCCGGGGCGCTAATTAATTTAAAACCTCTTCTCACTCCTGCGCTTACCAAAAGCATGCGGGATGGGCAAGCATGCGCTAATTATTTTAAAACCTCTTTTAACTTCGGCGCTTACCTTATCATGAAAAGCACATTTAATAAAAAAAACATTATTAAGGTCTTACTTTTACTTATAAATGATGTCCATGTGCAGCTGCTTCTGATCAAAGGCAGTCTTCCTTATCTGTCTTCAGTTTTAAAAGTCTCTGGAGATATTCCTTTAATTATTACCTCCTGCTTTGATTGAAAGTCCAGTTTAGAAAACTGTTTTATTTTAGATATGTAATCCTCCATGGTAAATTTAATGACTCAAATTTGACCCGGCGGAAGTGCCAAGCATGCGCTAATTATTTTGCGAAACGAGTTTGACCCGGCTGTAATTCTAGGCAGACGAATACTATATTCCCGGCGGCAATTCAAGGAAATACGGTATATATATTTTGTATGTAAGAAAAAAATGTAAAATATAAATGTATAAATATATTTTGTAATTGTTATTTCATATATATGTAACCGTATTTTTCGGACTATAAGTCGCAGCTTTTTTCACAGTTTGGCCGGGGTGCGACTTATACTCAGGAGCGACTTATGTGTGAAATGATGAACACATTCTAGTAAAATATCCAATAATATTATTGATGTCATTGACGTAAGAGACTAGACGTATAAGATTTCATGGGATTTAGCGATTAGGAGTGACAGATTGTTTGGTAAACGTATAGCATGTTCTATATGTTATAGTTATTTGAATGACTCTTACCATAATATGTGAGGTTAACATACCAGTTGGTTATTTATGCCTCATATAACGTACACTTATTCAGCCTGTTGTTCACTATTCTTTACACATTTTAAATTGCCTTTCAAATGTCTATTCTTGCTGTTGGCTTTTATCAAATACATTTCCCCCAAAAATGTGACTTATACTCCAGTGCCACTTATATATGTTTTTTCCTTCTTTATTATGCATTTTTCGGCCGGTGCGACTTATACTCCGGAGCCACTTATACTCCGAAAAAAACGGTATATGTATATATAGTTATTATTATTGACTATATTATTAGAGATGTCCGATATTATTGGCCGATAAATGCGTTAAAATGTAATATCGGAAATTATCAGTATCGTTTTTTTTTATTATCAGTATCTGGTTTTTATTTTTTTTATTTTAATTAAATCCACATAAAAAACACAAGATACACTTACAATTAGTGCCACCAACCTACAAAACCTCCCTCCCCCATTCACACAAAAGGGTTGTTTCTTTCTGTTATTAATATTCTGCTTCCTACATTATATATCAATATATATCAATACAGTCTGCAAGGGATACAGTTATTAATATTAACAATATATCAATATATATCAATACAGTCTGCAAGGGATACAGTCCGTAAGCACACATGATTGTGCGTGCTGCTGCTCCACTAATAGTACTAACCTTTAAAGGCCTACTGAAAGCCACTACTAGCGACCACGCAGTCTGATAGTTTATATATCAATGATGAAATCTTAACATTGCAACACATGCCAATACGGCCGGGTTAACTTATAAAGTGACATTTTAAATTTGCCGCTAAACTTCCGGTTCGAAACGCCTCTGAGGATGACGTATGCGTGTGACGTAGACCGGCGAACACGGGTATGCCTTCCACATTGAAGCCGATACGAAAAAGCTCTGTTTTCATTTCATAATTCCACAGTATTCTGGACATCTGTGTTCGTGAATCTGTTTCAATCATGTTCATTGCATTATGGAGAAGGAAGCCAAGCAAGCAAAGAAGAAAGTTGTCGGTGCGAAATGGACGTATTTTTCGAACGTAGTCAGCAACAACAGTACACAGCCGGCGCTTCTTTGTTTACATTCCCGAAAGATGCAGTCAAGATGGAAGAACTCGGATAACAGAGACTCTAACCAGGAGGACTTTTGATTTGGATACACAGACGCCTGTAGAGAACTGGGACAACACAGACTCTTACCAGGATTACTTTGATTTGGATGACAAAGACGCAGACGTGCTACTGTGAGTATGCAGCTTTGGCTTTTTTTTGCGTATGTACGTAACTTTTTTAAAATATATAAGCTTTATGAACCTTGGGTTAGGTGAACGGTCTTTTGGGCTGAGTGATTGTGTGTGTTGATCATGTGTTTGAATTGTATTGGCGTGTTCTATGGAGCTAGGAGCTAGCAGAGGAGCTAGGAGCTAGCATAACACGTACCGTACCGTAAGTGCGCGTCACGTACGTAACTTTTTAAAAATATATAAGCTTTATGAACCTTGGGTTAGGTGAACGGTCTTTTGGGCTGAGTGATTGTTTGTGTTGATCAGGTGTTTGAATTGTATTGGCGTGTTCTATGGAGCTAGGAGCTAGCAGAGGAGCTAGGAGCTAGCATAACAAACACGCAGGTGTTATTATGCAGGATTAATTTGTGGCATATTAAATATAAGCCTGGTTGTGTTGTGGCTAATAGAGTATATATATGTCTTGTGTTTATTTACTGTTGTAGTCATTCCCAGCTGAATATCAGGTACCGTGAGTATGCAGCCTTGGCTGCTAAACATTCGATAACTTGACCGTATGTGCGCGTCACGTACGTAACTTTTTAAAAATATATAAGCTTTATGAACCTTGGGTTAGGTAAACGGTCTTTTGGGCTGAGTGATTGTGTGTGTTGATCAGGTGTTTGAATTGTATTGGCGTGTTCTATGGAGCTAGGAGCTAGCAGAGGAGCTAGGAGCTAGCATAACAAACACGCAGGTGTTTTTATGCAGGATTAATTTGTGGCATATTAAATATAAGCCTGGTTGTGTTGTGGCTAATAGAGTATATATATGTCTTGTGTTTATTTACTGTTGTAGTCATTCCCAGCTGAATATCAGGTCACCCCCGGCTCTCACAGCATCTTCCCTATCTGAATAGCTTCAACTCCCCACTAGTCCTTCACTTGCACTTTACTCATCCACAAATCTTTCATCCTCGCTCAAATTAATGGGGAAATTGTCGCTTTCTCGGTCCGAATCTCTCTCACTTCATGCGGCCATCATTGTAAACAATAGGGAACTTTGCGTATATGTTCAACTGACTACGTCACGCTACTTCCGGTAGGGGCAAGCCTTTTTTTTATCAGATACCAAAAGTTGCAATCTTTATCGTCGTTGTTCTATACTAAATCCTTTCAGCAAAAATATGGCAATATCGCGAAATGATCAAGTATGACACATAGAATAGATCTGCTATCCCCGTTTAAATAAAAAAAATTCATTTCAGTAGGCCTTTAACAGTTAATTTTACTCATTTTCATTCATTACTAGTTTGTATGTAACTGTTTTTATATTGTTTTACTTTCTTTTTTATTCAAGAAAATGTTTTTAATTTATTTATCTTATTTTATTTGATCCATTTTTTTAAAAAGTACCTTATCTTCACCATACCTGGTTGTCCAAATTAGGCATAATAATGTGTTAATTCCACGACTGTATATATCGGTTGATATCGGTATCGGTAATTAAAGAGTTGGACAATATCGGCATATCGGATATCGGCAAAAAGCCATTATCGGACATCCCTATATATTATACTTTGGGTGGAGCTGACTGTAAATGTGCACGTGCATTAAAAAAGTCTCCCAAAGGACGGACTCACAAGTGGGAATGGGATCAGATGGTTCACTAAAATGTAGGGCTGGGATCAGATGGTTCTAGGGCTGGGATCAGATGGTTCTAGGGCTGGGATCAGATGGTTCTAGGGCTGGGATCAGATGGTTCACTAAAATGTAGGGCTGGGATCAGATGGTTCTAGGGCTGGGATCAGATGGTTCTAGGGCTGGGATCAGATGGTTCTAGGGCTGGGATCAGATGGTTCACTAAAATGTAGGGCTGGGATCAGATGGTTCTAGGGCAGATGGTTCTAGGGCAGATGGTTCTAGGGCTGTGATCTTTGTGCAGCACAACATTCCATGCGCTTCTCCATTCAAAATCAATACTTTTTAATAACACCAGTTCTCTGATGGACTACATCTAATAAACTAACAATTTCTAAATGACTTCAAAGAAAACTGCTTTAGTTGAATAAAACTCTAGGCAAACATTGAATCAAGTCAAGTATCCAGCACAGATGTGGATCATTTGTCTGACGACAGGACAAATACAAATGTTTCAAAAATAGATTTTTTGGAATGGATTAAGAATTGTTCCAAATAAGAATCGCAGTTCATCTGAAAATGGATCGTTTTTGTGTGTGCTTCCAACTAAGAGGAGTGGACTGCTTCACCAGGTCACATGTCCAGCGGGCCTGGGCGGAGAAGGTTTGGACCAAAGAACTGGATGAGGATTAGTACAGCGTGCGTACCCTCGGGCGGGCCACGCCCCCTCGCAGCTGCACACGTAAACACAACTTGTCCTCGGACAGGAAGCGGAGGAGGCCTCACTCACCGAGTTGACGATGCCTTTGAGCGCGTGGAAGCCATCTTTGACGGGGAACACCTGGTCCTTGGTGTCGGCGATGTCGGCGAGCTGCGGGGAGAAGAGCGGAGGAGGAGTCACCGCCAGCCAGCGTCGCAGCTCTCAAAGCAGCGGGCAGCAGGCGCCGCCGCGGCAGATGGCCGCAAACACTTCACAAACTGGGACCAATGTTGCCTTTGTTCAGGACTTAACAGGCGCCGGGTGGTTACCGTTGGTTACGGGGGGGGGGTGGGGGGGGGGGGGGGGGGGGGGACGCCATGTTGGAACGCCACACACTGACCACTGATGTTGTACTACTTAATATACTAACTGTATGATCAGTCCCTGAAGGCATCACTGAATGCACAAACTGTATGATCAGTCCCTGAAGGCATCACTGAATGCACAAACTGTATGATCAGTCCCTGAAGGCATCACTGAATGCACAAACTGTATGATCAGTCCCTGAAGGCATCACTGAATGCACAAACTGTACGATCAGACCCTGAAGGCATCACTGAATGCACAAACTGTATGATCAGTCCCTGAAGGCATCACTGAATGCACAAACTGTATGATCAGTCCCTGAAGGCATCACTGAATGCACAAACTGTATGATCAGTCCCTGAAGGCATCACTGAATGCACAAACTGCATGATCAGTCGCTGAAGGCATCACTGAATGTACATACTGTATGATCAGTCCCTGAAGGCATCACTGAATGCACAAACTGCATGATCAGTCGCTGAAGGCATCACTGAATGTACATACTGTATGATCAGTCCCTGAAGGCATCACTGAATGCACAAACTGTACGATCAGTCCCTGAAGGCATCACTGAATGCACAAACTGTACAATCAGACCCTGAAGGCATCACTGAATGTTTACGTGACGTCTGGTGGGTCAAGTGAAGCATTCTGGGAAATTCTGTAAGGTCGACACCTTTTGCTGACCCTCAAATGATCACTCATAAACCACAAACAAGACTGACAAGATCTTCTAACAGCAAAAATATATAATAATGCAAGTTTATTCTTTCAAAGGAGTACATTTCTCTGTATCTTAGTAGTTTATGTTTAATGTGAATACTGTATCTTAGTAGTTTATGTTCAATGTGAATACTGTATCTTAGTAGTTTATGTTCAATGTGAATATTGTATCTTAGTAGTTTATGTTTAATGTGAATACTGTATCTTAGTAGTTTATGTTTAATGTGAATACTGTATCTTAGTAGTTTATGTTTAATGTGAATACTGTATCTTAGTAGTTTATGTTTAATGTTAGTAGTTTATGTTCAATGTAAATACTGTATCTTAGTAGTTTATGTTTAATGTAAATACTGTATCTTAGTAGTTTATGTTCAATGTGAATACTGTATCTTAGTAGTTTATGTTTAATGTGAATACTGTATCTTAGTAGTTTATGTTTAATGTAAATACTGTATCTTAGTAGTTTATGTTCAATGTGAATACTGTATCTTAGTAGTTTATGTTTAATGTGAATACTGTATCTTAGTAGTTTATGTTTAATGTGAATACTTTATCTTAGTAGTTTATGTTTAATGTGAATACTGTATCTTAGTAGTTTATGTTCAATGTGAATATTGTATCTTAGTAGTTTATGTTCAATGTGAATATTGTATCTTAGTAGTTTATGTTTAATGTAAATACTGCATCTTAGTAGTTTATGTTCAATGTGAATACTGTATCTTAGTAGTTTATGTTCAATGTGAATACTGTATCTTAGTAGTTTATGTTTAATGTGAATAATGTATCTTAGTAGTTTATGTTTAATGTGAATACTGTATCTTAGTAGTTTATGTTCAATGTGAATATTGTATCTTAGTAGTTTATGTTCAATGTGAATATTGTATCTTAGTAGTTTATGTTTAATGTAAATACTGTATCTTAGTAGTTTATGTTCAATGTGAATACTGCATCTTAGTAGTTTATGTTCAATGTGAATATTGTATCTTAGTAGTTTATGTTCAATGTGAATATTGTATCTTAGTAGTTTATGTTTAATGTGAATACTGTATCTTAGTAGTTTATGTTCAATGTGAATACTGCATCTTAGTAGTTTATGTTTAATGTGAATACTGTATCTTAGTAGTTTATGTTTAATGTGAATACTGTATCTTAGTAGTTTATGTTCAATGTGAATATTGTATCTTAGTAGTTTATGTTCAATGTGAATATTGTATCTTAGTAGTTTATGTTTAATGTGAATACTGTATCTTAGTAGTTTATGTTTAATGTGAATACTGTATCTTAGTAGTTTATGTTCAAAGTGAATACTGTATCTTAGTAGTTTATGTTTAATGTGAGTATGGTATCTTAGTAGTTTATGTTCAATGGGAATACTGTATTTTAGTAATCTGTTCATACAAGTTTAGTTTGGGGTATGACATTTTTTAATGGGGAAAGACAGTAATGTCTCTTGTTTTCATGTTAGCATCTAAGCTAGCTAGCAAGCTAACACTCCTCAGTACATACGTTTATCAAAGTTAAGTTATCAATAACAATAAAGCTATATCTATATCTATATATCTCTATATATATATATATATATATATAGATATATATATAGATATATATATAGATATGTATATATATATATATATATATATATATATATATATATATATATATATATATATATGGTAACACTTTAATAGAGTTTTTAGTGCAGGCCTGTGTGATTATGCAAATGAGACGCTCTCACCTGCTGCTCGTCAAAGTCCTTGATGCCCACGCAGTAGACGCGAGCGCCGTACATCCTGGCCTGGTCAGCCTGCCATGAAAGGAGCCAGCTAAGTCAAACAAAGATGGCGGCCACAATCAGGAAGTGTCTGACCTCCTTGACGGTGAGCTCGTGAACAAACACTTCCAGCTTGCCGTCCGTCAGCGCCAGGATGATGCTGGACGACTTGGTGGTCTGCTTCTGGATCTGGTCTGTGGCCTGCGGAGGTCAAAGGTCACAATGCAGCGGGGGGGGGCGGGGGGGGGGACGACGACAAACATGGCCGACCTCTTTGATGCCCTCGTGCATGTACGTCTCGCCGGCCGGCTTGACGCCTCGCAGCTTCTCCAGGCCTTCCTCGATCTGGTACCTGGCACACAACACACCTCTTGATATAGCGTTTCCATGGCCATGTTAAATCTGGTACCTGGCACACAACACAGTCCTGATATAGTGTTTCCATGGCCATGTTAAATCTGGTACCTGGCACACAACACAGTCCTGATATAGTGTTTCCATGGCCATGTTAAATCTGGTACCTGGCACACAACACAGTCCTGATATAGTGTTTCCATGGCCATGTTAAATCTGGTACCTGGCACACAACACAGTCCTGATATAGTGTTTCCATGGCCATGTTAAATCTGGTACCTGGCACACAACACAGTCCTGATATAGTGTTTCCATGGCCATGTTAAATCTGGTACCTGGCACACAACACACCTCTTGATATAGCGTTTCCATGGCCATGTTAAATCTGGTACCTGGCACACAACACAGTCCTGATATAGTGTTTCCATGGCGATGTTAAAGGTGCACTTTACCTGTCTCCTGTCAGCGGGAGGATCACACGAGCTTGGGCGGAGAAGACGATGAAGGACACTCTCATGCTGGGACTGCAGGGTGGAACAAGAACACCATCTTTTTAGCCAGGCTGATAAACTATATTCACCATATTCACAATATTCACTTGCAGAAACCATATTCAGCATATAAACCATATTCACCATATTAAACATATTCACCATATAAACCATATTCACCATATTAAATATATTCACCATATAAACCATATTCACCATATAAACCATATTCACCATATTAACCATATAAACCAGGGGTCACCAACGCGGTGCCCGCGGGCACCAGGTCACCCGTAAGGACCAGATGAGTCGCCCGCGGGCCTGTTCTAAAAAAAATAAAAATAAAAATTAAAATTTTTTTTTTTTTTTTTTTTAAATTAAATCTACATATAAAAAACACAAGATACACTTTCAATCAGTGCATCAACCCAAACAACCTCCCCCATGCACACTCATCCACACCCACTCACACAAAAGGGGTTATTTCTTTCTGCTACCAATATTCTGGTTCCCACAACATAGACAACACATCTGCAAGGGCCACAGTCCCTGAACACAACATAGACAACACATCTGCAAGGGACACAGTCCCTGAACACAACATAGACAACACATCTGCAAGGGACACAGTCCCTGAACACAACATAGACAACACATCTGCAAGGGACACAGTCCCTGAACACAACATAGACAACACATCTGCAAGGGACACAGTCCCTGAACACAACATAGACAACACATCTGCAAGGGCCACAGTCCCTGAACACAACATAGACAACACATCTGCAAGGGCCACAGTCCCTGAACACAACATAGACAACACATCTGCAAGGGCCACAGTCCCTGAACACAACATAGACAACACATCTGCAAGGGCCACAGTCCCTGAACACAACATAGACAACACATCTGCAAGGGCCACAGTCCCTGAACACAACATAGACAACACATCTGCAAGGGCCACAGTCCCTGAACACAACATAGACAACACATCTGCAAGGGCCACAGTCCCTGAACACAACATAGACAACACATCTGCAAGGGACACAGTCCCTGAACACAACATAGACAACACATCTGCAAGGGACACAGTCCCTGAAGCACACATGATTGTATAGGCTGCTGGTCCACTAACATTTTCATTAATTACTATTTTTTATGTAATTATTTTTATATTGTTTTACTTTCTTTTTTATCCAAGAAAATGTTTTTTATTTATTTATCTTATTTTATTTAATTTTTTTTTAAAAAGGGCCTTATCTTCAACAGACCAGGTTGTCAATGAAATTAGATTTGTTTAAAGGGTTTTTTAAAGCAGGCCCAGTCCAGATAATGTCCAAGTTGGACTCAGCAACACACACCTTCATTCATGTACACAGAAACAAATGAGGGAACACAACAGATTGCATATAATTTATAAACAAAATTACATTTTCAAAATAAGCATTTATGTACAGTCCAGATTATGTCCAGGTCACTCAAATTAGGGAACACAACAACAGATATCATATAATCTATAAACATAATTATACTTTCAAAATAAGCCTTTGAGGACTTCTCATCTTTTTTTAAATGTTTTTTGGCATCATTATCGTTTTCAACCATGTAACTTTCTAAAGTTACAAAATACTGAATAAATGTTTTAAAGAAAGTAATACTAAGTGAATATCTGTTGTTGGCCTTAAAAATAAACATTTTACTGAGTACTATAATTAAATTGACTAAATCATGATTGTCAATGAACTCTCCTAAAATAACAGAAACCACATTAAGCTTCATAAACAAACCAATCCTTAAACACATTTTTCCAACTTCCACCCAAAACAAAGACACAATATGACAATACCAAAACAAATGCAGGGTGGATTCAGGCTCCTGACAACAAAATTGGCAATCATCTGACTCTGTCATATTCCATCATTTTAACATTTTCCCTGTGGGTAAGAAGTTATAAATAATTGTAATTTGAAAATAACGATTTTGCACATGGATAGTGGTTTTATAGATTAGTTTGAATATGGCATCCCATGGCAACGGGCAGTCAAAAAAGTCCTCCCATTTTCCATTTGTGTTGTATGAGGCAGCCTTCAAAGATTTCTTTATTAAATAAAAATTATATATTTTTCTATTTATTTTAGTTCCTTTTTGCCAACTAGAATTTCTTATTAGAGGTTTACAAACTAATAATTTAGTAGTTCCATAATTAATTATTTGTTTCCATCTTTTCCCAATGACTCCAGTTAGTTGATAAAATGAAAAGCTTGAGCAAGCATCACCATACATAGCTCTAAATTCATCATACTTCATCATTTTACCATTCTCATTGATAATATCATTGACAAAAATGATTCCTCTTTCAAACATATTTTTCCAAAAGAAAGGCTTTCCATCTATTACAATATTAGAGTTCATCCATATTAACTGCTGCAAAATATCGTCTCTTTTTTCTGGCACATCAAATTGAAAACACCACTATGAGTGGATTGTTTCCTTTATGAACCCCGCCATGTTTCCCAGCAGACTCTCTGGGAGGGGATCACTTGTAAAAAAGGATACAATTTATTTTGATACAGTACATGTTTTTTGTCCAACAGGACATTTGTGTACCACTCAATGTTTAAATACATCTTTGGAACAATTGATGCTTTTAAAGACAGACACATAGCTTCAAGGTTGAGAAGTTTCAGGCCCCCATATTCATACTCTTTGTACAAAACCTTTCTTTTAATCTTTTCTGGTTTGCCGTTCCAGACAAAATCGAAGACCCTCCGCTCATAAATCTTAAAAAAGTTTTGTGATGGAGCTGGTAATGACAAAAACAAATAAATAAATTGAGGAATAATTAACGAGTTGGCAATAGACATTTTACCATACAAGGTTAGGGATTTCCCTTTCCATAATTGCATAATTTTGTCCAGCTTTCTTAGTCGATTATCATAATTTACTGAGCCTAGATCTTCCAGATTTTCTGGGACAACAACACCAAGTATGTTAACTGGTCCATCTGTCCACAAAACAGGCACTTTGCATTCCATTCGAAAGGACGTTCCCTTTAGATTTCCGATCCTTAACATTTTACATTTATCATAATTAAGCTTAAGGCCAGATTGCTGTGAAAATATGTCCAAAAGATTAAGAAGGTTCCGCAAACAATGAGGGGCGGTATAGCTCGGTTGGTAGAGCGGCCGTGCCAGCAACTTGAGGGTTGCAGGTTCGATCCCCGCTTCCGCCATCCTAGTCACTGCCGTTGTGTCCTTGGGCAAGACACTTTACCCACCTGCTCCCAGTGCCACCCACACTGGTTTGAATGTAACTTAGATATTGGGTTTCACTATGTAAAGCGCTTTGAGTCACTTGAGAAAAAGCGCTATATAAATGTAATTCACTTCACTTCACATCTTTGTGAATCAGCCTTTTCTGACATGAACTTCATCAAGAACAAACACAGAACACGCCTCACTGATGCACATCTGCAAGACTCACTCAGAGTTGCAGTGTCAAGTTACACACCAGAGTACAACACACTAGTTAACAGCATGCAATGCCAGGCTTCCCACTAACTGACAAAGAAACAGATAACAGATTTGGTGTCCAGTTCAAAGTGTGACATGATTTAAAAATTTGAGAGTTTACTTTTGTATTTGACATGAGTTATTATTTGTACAAACATGGTGCAAAGTAATTCATGATTTGTTCAAAAATGTTAGTGGCTAGCTAGTTAAAATGGGATATTGTGATTTCACAAGACTGTCTTAGAAGTGATCATTTGAAAATGATCAATTTGAAAAATGTGCACTTGGAGAAAATATAAAAATAAAGTGTTGCATATTGATATTTATCTGTTTCTATATATATTTATTGTGAGAAATCATTAAGATGATCAGTGTTTCCACAAAGATAAATATCATTAGTTATTAATAATAACAGAGTTAAAGGTAAATTGAGCAAATTGGCTACTTCTGGCAATTTATTAAAGTGTGTATCAAACTGGTAGCCCTTCGCATTAATCACTACCCAAGAAGTAGCTCTTGCTTTCAAAAAGGTTGCTGACCCCTGTGTTACACGGTGTACGTTGGATGAGGTTGTGACATCATGTGTGACTTGTTACACGGTGTACGTTGGATGAGGTTGTGACATCATGTGTGACTTGTTACACGGTGTACGTTGGATGAGGTTGTGACATCATGTGACTTGTTACACGGTGTACGTTGGATGAGGTTGTGACATCATGTGACTTGTTACACGGTGTACGTTGGATGAGGTTGTGACATCATGTGACTTGTTACACGGTGTACGTTGGATGACGCCAACACAGCCAGCAGGGGGTTGGATGTGTTCCTGTGGGGATAAGTTGGAGTTGTTAGTTCCACATGGCGGAACAGAAGCGTTCCTGGTGAGCGAGCGTCTTTCAGCAGATTGTACTCGCCGCGTTCCTCGCCGTTACTGTACATTGTCTGCCTGCGGCGCCGCCGCCACCACCAAACCCCCCTCGCCTTCGCCGCCACTACTCCCGTTGCAAATGGCCATTCTCACAGCCCAGAAGAGCGCTCCACTCCACCACCCACTCCCACCTGCCGCCTTGGCTATTTTCTTCCAGCAAGCTCCGTTCTGGCGGGGCGGCCGCCGTCTGTCCCGCGCTGGCAGCCGCCGCCAACACTTCCAGCCTCCGACTTTGCCGCTAAAATTTGGTCTGAAGAGAGGATGTGCGGGGAAGGGACGGACGCCTCGTCCTCCATAAGTCATGTGGGGAGCGCCATCGTGTGAAATGAGATGACTACACGGAATGTAGATAACCACAACGATGCCACCAGGCAACTCTTTCTGCTACTAATATTTACACAGGCAACTCTTTCTGCTACTAATATTTACACAGCAGTCAAGTTGTGTACATGCTAACAAATCCTTTTCAACTTATATTCATAGAATAGACTGCAAAGACAAGATATTTCATGTTCACACTGACAAACTTTCTTATTTTTTGCAAATATTAGCTCATTTGGAATTTGATGCCTGCAATATGTTGCAAAAAAGCTGGCACGAGTGGCAAAAAAGAGTGAGAAAGTTGAGGAATGCTCATCAAAGACTTATTTGGAACATCCCACAGGTGAACAGGCTAATTGGGAACAGGTGGGTGCCATGATTGGCTATAAAAGCAGCTTCACCAACAAGGACGGGGCGAGGGTCACCACTTTGTCAACAAATGCCTGAGCTAATTGTTTAACAACAACATTTCTCAACAAGGAATTGAGGGATTTCACCATCTACGCTCCGTAATATCATCAAAAGGTTGAGAGAATGTGGAGAAATCACTGCAGGTAAGCCATGATATTACACACCTTGGCTCCCTCAGGCATCAAAAAGCCACATCAGTGTGTAAAGGATATCACCACATGGGCTCAGGACCACTTCAGAAACCCACTGTCAGTAACTACAGTTGGTCGCTACATCTGTAAGTGCAAGTTAAAACTCTACTATGCAAAGCCACAGCCATTTATCAACAACACCCGGAAACGCTTGGCTGGGCCCGAGCTCATCTAAGATGGACTGATGCAAAGTGGAAAAGTCCCAAAAAGACAAGTGAGGAAAGGAGGAGGAAGTGGCTGTGGAGTTCAAATAAAAACAAAAGACTATTAGTGAGAGAACATTAATGTGAAGAATCTACAAAGCAGGAAGTTTTAATTGTGATGAGACACAAACTTTTCTGTAAAAATATGCCAAAGCAGACTTATTTCACAGCGAAGTAGAAGCACTGCCTCACACTCACACACGCACACGCACACGCACACACACACACACACACACCACAAGTGGATTTTACTTTTTAAAATTGTTGTTTGTATTGTAGCGATATGGTTTGTTAGAGTTAAAGATGTTTGGTGATTTCTGATTGTTTCTGAGGGCACCCAATGGATTTTTGTGCGCGTGTTGGCAGAGCAGCGCATACGGCACAGTTCAGCTTGTTGTTGTTGTTTGGTCCCATTTAATGTTGATCCTCACATACAGTACTGTATAGTTTACAGTCTACAAACCTGTATAGTCTACAGACCTGTATAGTCTACAGTCTACAGACCTGTATAGTCTACAGTCTACAGACCTGTATAGTCTACAGTCTACAAACATGTATAGTCTACAGCAGGGGTCACCAACGCGGTGCCCGCGGGCACCAGGTCGCCCGTAAGGACCAGATGAGTCGCCCGCGGGCCTGTTCTAAAAAATAAAAAAATAAAAATTTAAAAAAAAAAAAAAAAAAAAAAAAAAAAAAAAAAATAATTTTTTTTTAAATTAAATCTACATAGAAAAAACACAAGATACACTTTCAATCAGTGCATCAACCCAAACAACCTCCCCCATGCACACTCATCCACACCCACTCACACAAAAGGGGTTATTTCTTTCTGCTACCAATATTCTGGTTCCCACAACATAGACAACACATCTGCAAGGGCCACAGTCCCTGAACACAACATAGACAACACATCTGCAAGGGCCACAGTCCCTGAACACAACATAGACAACACATCTGCAAGGGACACAGTCCCTGAACACAACATAGACAACACATCTGCAAGGGACACAGTCCCTGAACACAACATAGACAACACATCTGCAAGGGCCACAGTCCCTGAACACAACATAGACAACACATTTGCAAGGGACACAGTCCCTGAAGCACTCATGATTGTATAGGCTGCTGGTCCACTAACATTTTCATTAATTACTATTTTTTATGTAATTCTTTTTATATTGTTTTACTTTCTTTTTTATCCAAGAAAATGTTTTTTATTTATTTATCTTATTTTATTTTATTTTTTAAAAAAGGGCCTTATCTTCAACAGACCAGGTTGTCAATGAAATTAGATTTGTTTAAAGGGTTTTTTAAAGCAGGCCCAGTCCAGATAATGTCCAAGTCGGACTCAGCAACACACACCTTCATTCATGTACACAGAAAAAAATTAGGGAACACAACAGATTGCATATAATTTATAAACAAAATTACATTTTCAAAATAAGCATTTATGTACAGTCCAGATTATGTCCAGGTCACTCAAATGAGGGAACACAACAACAGATATCATATAATCTATAAACATAATTATACTTTCAAAATAAGCCTTTGAGGACTTCTCATCTTTTTTTTAATGTTTTTTGGCATCATTATCGTTTTCAACCATGTAACTTTCTAAAGTTAGAAAATACTGAATAAATGTTTTACAGAAAGTAATACTAAGTGAATATCTCTTTTTGGCCTTTAAATAAACATTTTACCGAGTACTATAATTAAATTGACTAAATCATGATTGTCAATGAACTCTCCTAAAATAACAGAAACCACATTTGTGTACCACTCAATGTTTAAATACATCTTTGGAACAATTGATGCTTTTAAAGACAGACACATAGCTTCAAGGTTGAGAAGTTTCAGGCCCCCATATTCATACTCTTTGTACAAAACCTTTCTTTTAATCTTTTCTGGTTTGCCGTTCCAGACAAAATCAAAGACCCTCCGCTCATAAATCTTAAAAAAGTTTTGTGATGGAGCTGGTAATGACTAAAACAAATAAATAAATTGAGGAATATTTAACGAGTTGGCAATAGACATTCTACCATACAAGGTTAGGGATTTCCCTTTCCATAATTGCATAATTTTGTCCAGCTTTCTTAGTCGATTATCATAATTTACTGAGCCTAGATCTTCCAGATTTTCTGGGACAACAACACCAAGTATGTTAACTGGTCCATCTGTCCACAAAACAGGCACTTTGCATTCCATTCGAAAGGACGTTCCCTTTAGATTTCCGATCCTTAACATTTTACATTTATCATAATTAAGCTTAAGGCCAGATTGCTGTGAAAATATGTCGAAAAGATTAAGAAGGTTCCGCAAACAATGAGGAAAAATCTTATCTTTGTGAATCAGCCTTTTCTGACATGAACTTCATCAAGAACAAACACAGAACACACCTCACTGATGCACATCTGCAAGACTCACTCAGAGTTGCAGTGTCAAGTTACACACCAGAGTACAACACACTAGTTAACAGCATGCAATGCCAGGCTTCCCACTAACTGACAAAGAAACAGATAACAGATTTGGTGTCCAGTTCAAAGTGTGACATGATTTAAAAATTTGAGAGTTTACTTTTGTATTTGACATGAGTTATTATTTGTACAAACATGGTGCAAAGTAATTCATGATTTGTTCAAAAATGTTAGTGGCTAGCTAGTTAAAATGGGATATTGTGATTTCACAAGACTGTCTTAGAAGTGATCATTTGAAAATGTTCAATTTGAAAAATGTGCACTTAGAGAAAATATAAAAATAAAGTGTTGCATATTGATATTTATCTGTTTCTATATATATTTATTGTGAGAAATCATTAAGATGATCAGTGTTTCCACAAAGATAAATATCATTAGTTATTAATAATAACAGAGTTAAAGGTAAATTGAGCAAATTGGCTACTTCTGGCAATTTATTTAAGTGTGTATCAAACTGGTAGCCCTTCGCATTAATCACTACCCAAGAAGTAGCTCTTGCTTTCAAAAAGGTTGGTGACCCCTGGTCTACAGTCTACAAACCTGTATAGTCTACAGTCTACAGACCTGTATAGTCTACAGTCTACAGACCTGTATAGTCTACAGTCTACAAACCTGTATAGTCTACAGTCTACAAACCTGTATAGTCTACAGTCTACAGACCTGTATAGTCTACAGTCTACAAATCTTCAGTAAAATATGGAAGCCATTATTCATATTTACATTCTTTCTTATGGAGACTTTTGCTTCACTTTGCCTGTTGAAGAACCAATTAGGTTCCTAAGTGGAGGTTCCTAATTGGAGGTTCCTAATTGGAGGTCCCTAAGTGGAGGTTCCTAAGTGGAGGTTCCTAAGTGGAGGTTCCTAATTGGAGGTTCCTAAGTGGAGGTTCCTAATTGGAGGTTCCTCAGTGGAGGTTCCTAATTGGAGGTTCCTAAGTGGAGGTTCCTAATTGGAGGTTCTTAAATGGAGGTTCCTAAGTGGAGTTTCCTAAGCGGAGGTTCCTAATTGGAGGTTCCTAAGTGGAGGTTCCTAAGCGGAGGTTCCTAAGCGGAGGTTCCTAATTGGAGGTTCCTAAGCGGAGGTTCCTAATTGGAGGTTCCTAAGTGGAGGTTCCTAAGCGGAGGTTCCTAAGCGGAGGTTCTTAATTGGAGGTTCCTAAGTGGAGGTTCCTAAGTGGAGGTTCTTAATTGGAGGTTCCTAAGCGGAGGTTCCTAATTGGAGGTTCCTAATTGGAGGTTCCTAAGCGGAGGTTCCTAATTGGAGGTTCCTAAGTGGAGGTTCCTAAGTGGAGGTTCCTAAGTGGAGGTTCCTAATTGGAGGTTCCTAAGTGGAGGGAACTAATTGGAGGTTCCTAAGTGGAGGTTCCTAAGTGGAGGTTCCTAAGCGGAGGTTCCTAAGTGGAGGTTCCTAATTGGAGGTTCCTAAGTGGAGGTTCCTAAGTGGAGGTTCCTAATTGGAGGTTCCTAATTGGAGGTTCCTAAGTGGAGGTTCCTAATTGGAGGTTCCTAAGCGGAGGTTCCTAATTGGAGGTTCCTAAGCGGAGGTTCCTAATTGGAGGTTCCTAAGTGGAGGTTCTTAATTGGAGGTTCCTACTTGGAGGTTCCTAATTGGAGGTTCCTAAGCGGAGGTTCCTAATTGGAGGTTCCTAAGTGGAGGTTCCTAATTGGAGGTTCTTAAATGGAGGTTCCTAAGTGGAGGTTCCTAAGCGGAGGTTCCTAATTGGAGGTTCCTAAGTGGAGGTTCCTAAGTGGAGGTTCTTAATTGGAGGTTCCTAAGCGGAGGTTCCTAATTGGAGGTTCCTAAGTGGAGGTTCCTAATTGGAGGTTCCTAAGCGGAGGTTCCTAATTGGAGGTTCCTAAGTGGAGGTTCCTAATTGGAGGTTCCTAAGTGGAGGTTCCTAAGTGGAGGTTCCTAATTGGAGGTTCCTAAGTGGAGGGAACTAATTGGAGGTTCCTAAGTGGAGGTTCCTAAGCGGAGGTTCCTAAGTGGAGGTTCCTAATTGGAGGTTCCTAAGTGGAGGTTCCTAAGTGGAGGTTCCTAATTGGAGGTTCCTCAGTGGAGGTTCCTAATTGGAGGTTCCTAAGTGGAGGTTCCTAATTGGAGGTTCTTAAGTGGAGGTTCCTAAGCGGAGGTTCCTAATTGGAGGTTCCTAAGCGGAGGTTCCTAATTGGAGGTTCCTAAGTGGAGGTTCCTAATTGGAGGTTCCTACTTGGAGGTTCCTAAGCGGAGGTTCCTAATTGGAGGTTCCTAAGTGGAGGTTCCTAAGTGGAGGTTCCTAAGTGGAGGTTCCTAATTGGAGGTTCCTAAGCGGAGGTTCCTAATTGGAGGTTCCTAAGTGGAGGTTCCTAAGCGGAGGTTCCACTGCACTTGTAGTCAATGGCAACAGATAAGATGCATGTTACAAAGAGTAACAGGTGCAATACTTACAGTATAAACACTTTGTAGGAGCCAACAAAACAGCCTAGGTGAAATGGGTGCACACTTGCAAAAGAATGTGGACAGTAGAGTTATTATTATTAGTGTTAACAAATGAACATTAATGAACACATGAACACACAAAAGCACAACGCATTGGAACCAGTGAATCTATGGGTTCCGTGGTACCGGGAAATGGTTTGTTTCCACTGTGAAAGGTACCATGCCGAGTTATTGACACTATTGGAACTTACTCTCTTGCAGTTTGACTTACTTCCTGTTTTTACTTTCTGTTGTTGTTGTTGTTGTTGTTGTTGCTGCACAAGCTCACATATCAAAACATTTTCCTCTGAGGTGGCACTCACCTGACAAATGTGAGGTGGCACTCACCTGACAAATGTGAGGTGGCACTCACCTGACTAATGTGAGGTGGCACTCACCTGACTAATGTGAGGTGGCACTCACCTGACAAATGTGAGGTGGCACTCACCTGACAAATGTGAGGTGGCACTCACCTGACAAATGTGAGGTGGCACTCACCTGACTAATGTGAGGTGGCACTCACCTGACTAATGTGAGGTGGCACTCACCTGACTAATGTGAGGTGGCACTCACCTGACTAATGTGAGGTGGCACTCACCTGACTAATGTGAGGTGGCACTCACCTGACAAATGTGAGGTGGCACTCACCTGACAAACCTGAGGCGTCACTCACCTGACAAATGTGAGGTGTCACTCACCTGACTAATGTGAGGTGGCACTCACCTGACAAATGTGAGGTGGCACTCACCTGACAAATGTGAGGTGGCACTCACCTGACTAATGTGAGGTGGCACTCACCTGACTAATGTGAGGTGGCACTCACCTGACTAATGTGAGGTGGCACTCACCTGACTAATGTGAGGTGGCACTCACCTGACAAATGTGAGGTGGCACTCACCTGACTAATGTGAGGTGGCACTCATCTGACTAATGTGAGGTGGCACTCACCTGACTAATGTGAGGTGGCACTCACCTGACTAATGTGAGGTGGCACTCACCTGACAAATGTGAGGTGGCACTCACCTGACTAATGTGAGGTGGCACTCACCTGACAAATGTGAGGTGGCACTCACCTGACTAATGTGAGGTGGCACTCACCTGACAAATGTGAGGTGGCACTCACCTGACAAACCTGAGGTGTCACTCACCTGACAAATGTGAGGTGTCACTCACCTGACTAATGTGAGGTGGCACTCACCTGACTAATGTGAGGTGGCACTCACCTGACAAATGTGAGGTGGCACTCACCTGACAAATGTGAGGTGGCACTCACCTGACAAACCTGAGGTGTCACTCACCTGACAAATGTGAGGTGTCACTCACCTGACTAATGTGAGGTGGCACTCACCTGACAAATGTGAGGTGGCACTCACCTGACTAATGTGAGGTGGCACTCACCTGACTAATGTGAGGTGGCACTCACCTGACTAATGTGAGGTGGCACTCACCTGACTAATGTGAGGTGGCACTCACCTGACAAATGTGAGGTGGCACTCACCTGACTAATGTGAGGTGGCACTCACCTGACAAATGTGAGGTGGCACTCACCTGACAAATGTGAGGTGGCACTCACCTGACAAATGTGAGGTGGCACTCACCTGACAAATGTGAGGTGTCACTCACCTGACAAATCTGTCTGTGAGGTTCCTGACGAAGGAGTAGATCTCCACCCAGTCGGTGGCGACACTTCCTGATCTGAAAGGAGACAAAAGATGACATCAAGCTTCTTTCTGGCTCTTCTCCCCATCAGCCATGTTGTATTTTTTAGCCCGTCCATAGCGAGTCTACTGGCAACTGGGCGCTACTTTGTATTAGAAATGGCCAGAGCGGAGGATGCATGTGCACGCACGAGCCAGTCTGCCCCACAACAAGAGGGTGGAGGGAAAGAAGCAGCCTTGGACGACAATGGCGGGCTGGCGCAAAGCACTCTGGGTACATTTCACAGCCACTCGGGGACATGCTTGCTATGTTATGTTGTGATGTGTTATGATGTTTGCTATGTTATGTTGTGATGTGTTATGATGTTTGCTATGTTATGTTGTGATGTGTTATGATGTTTGCTATGTTATGTTGTGATGTGTTATGATGTTTGCTATGTTATGTTGTGTTATGATGTTTGCTATGTTATGTTGTGATGTGTTATGATGTTTGCTATGTTATGTTGTGATGTGTTATGATGTTTGCTATGTTATGTTGTGATGTGTTATGATGTTTGCTATGTTATGTTGTGATGTGTTATGATGTTTGCTATGTTATGTTGTGATGTGTTATGATGTTTGCTATGTTATGTTGTGATGTGTTATGATGTTTGCTATGTTATGTTGTGATGTGTTATGATGTTTGCTATGTTATGTTGTGATGTGTTATGATGTTTGCTATGTTATGTTGTGATGTGTTATGATGTTTGCTTTGTTATGTTGTGATGTGTTATGTTTGCTATGTTATGTTGTGATGTGTTGTTTGCTATGTTATGTTGTGATGTGTTATGAAGTTTGCTATGTTATGTTGTGATGTGTTATGTTTGTTATGCTATGTTGTGATGAGTTACGATGTTTGCTATGTTATGTTGTGATGTGTTATGATGTTTGCTATGTTATGTTGTGATGTGTTATGATGTTTGCTATGTTATGTTGTGATGTGTTATGATGTTTGCTATGTTATGTTGTGATGTGTTATGTTTGCTATGTTATGTTGTGATGTGTTGTTTGCTATGTTATGTTGTGATGTGTTATGAAGTTTGCTATGTTATGTTGTGATGTGTTATGTTTGTTATGCTATGTTGTGATGAGTTACGATGTTTGCTATGTTATGTTGTGATGTGTTATGATGTTTGCTATGTTATGTTGTGATGTGTTATGATGTTTGCTATGGTATGTTGTGATGTGTTATGTTTGTTATGCTATGTTGTGATGAGTTACAATGTTTGCTATGTTATGTTGTGATGTGTTATGATGTTTGCTATGTTATGTTGTGATGTGTTATGATGTTTGCTATGGTATGTTGTGATGTGTTATGTTTGTTATGCTATGTTGTGATGAGTTACAATGTTTGCTATGTTATGTTGTGATGTGTTATGATGTTTGCTATGTTATGTTGTGATGTGTTATGATGTTTGCTATGTTATGTTGTGATGTGTTATGAAAGCATGTACTGACACATGTATTCCAGTTTAGAGAGTTGAGGAGAAGACTTACTTGTCCAGGACGAAGTAAAGATCGTATTTAGAGAGGAGACTTACTTGTCCAGGACGAAGTAAAGATCGTATTTAGAGAGGAGACTTACTTGTCCAGGACGAAGTAAAGATCGTATTTAGAGAGGAGACTTACTTGTCCAGGACGAAGTAAAGATCGTATTTAGAGAGGAGACTTACTTGTCCAGGACGAAGTAAAGATCGTAGGCTCCATGACAAGAGGCTTCCTCCGCCCAGCACGTCGAGGCCAACACGCCCAGCAGCAGCGCGGCCAGGGCGGACACTTTCCAGCAAGTTGTCCGGGAGAAGAGTTCCCCCTCCGGAGTGAAGCGACGCGACTTTCTGCACATTGTAGGACTTGTTGCCGGCCAAGTTACTGAAGAGCAGGTCGACGGCGCGCTAGCCAGTGAGCTAGCCAGTGAGCTAGTGACGCATGGCAGCAACAAGTTCACCGCCTGGCCTGCGAAATAGCGGAAATTACCGAAGAGACGTCATCGTTGTTGCCTCACTTTGCATCCTCGGCACACTGGAAGTAGGCGAGGAGGAAGAAGACAAAACAAAGAGTGATGAAAACAAAGATGGTGCACTAAAGTTGCAACACTACCAACTTTACTTGCTGCTGCGTTCAGGGACTCACGGGATGCTGGGATTTGTTGCCTCCTTCAGGGACGCTGGGGGAAAAATGAACATCTGTGCCGAAACACTCCACGTGACGTCATCAAATAATGTGGAATCACTTTGGGAGTTATTATTATTATCATTATTATATAACAACGCAATACAGCTTTGATTTAAAAAAACAAAAACAAAACAAAAATCAAAATTTGTTTGAAGTTAATAATAATAATAATAATAATAGTTCTCTCTCTAAATACTTCAAATAATGTATTATGATTACTGCTATATTTCACAATAAATACTGTATAATAGGCGGTAATATATACATATGTTTGTATATATGTATGTATATATACATACAGTATATATGTATATATAATTGTATATATATATATATGTTTCTATATATGTATGTATATATACATACAGTATATATTTATATATGTATATACAATTGTGTATATATATAAATGTATGTATATATATACAAATGTATGTGTATATATATATATAAATATATATATAAATATATGTATATATGTATCTATATATTTATGTAAATATACATGTTGATGTATATTTTTTTATATGTATGTTGTTGTTGTATGTATATTTATTTATTTATTTATTTCGTAGTCGATTTGTATCTTTACTTGATTTGGTATATCTGAAGTTATTTTTTTGGAATGATTGTAAAGTGAATTGTTTGCTAATTATTCAGTTTTAATAACACATAAGTTTATATCTATATTTTTTTACCCCGACTCCAGGAAGAAAACTAACAGCTTCAGTTATCCAAATAAATAAACATGAATGAATATACAAGACGTGTACATTCCAACATTGAGTCCCGGTGGCACAATGCTAAGCTAGGCTAATTGCGAAATACATCTTCGTATTGCTGCATAACATATAGTTATGAAATACATCTTCGTATTGCTGCATAACATATAGTTATGAAATACATCTTCATATTGCTGCATAACATATAGTTATGAAATACATCTTCATATTGCTGCATAACATATAGTTATGAAATACATCTTCATATTGCTGCATAACATATAGTTATGAAATACATCTTCATATTGCTGCATAACATATAGTTATGAAATACATCTTCATATTGCTGCATAACATATAGTTCCATCAGCAGGTGTTTTCCAGGACCAAGAGGAACTTCCAAGACAGGTAAGAGATGCACACCTTGTTCAGACAAGAGTGTGGAAAGAGGATGTGAGTCACACGTGCCCTTGAGCAAGAAGAATAGTAATATAATACAATATAACTACAAACCCTGTTTCCATATGAGTTGGTAAATGGTGTTAGATGTAAATATAAAGTGAATACAATGATTTGCAAATCATTTTCAAGCCATATTCAGTTGAATATGCTACAAAGACAACATATTTCATGTTCAAACTCATAAACTTTATTTTTTTTTTGCAAATAATCATTAAATGTATAATTTGATGTCAGCAACACGTGACAAAGAAGTTGTGAAAGGTGGCAATAAATACTGATAAAGTTGAGGAATGCTCATCAAACACTTATTTGGAACATCCCACAGGTGAACAGGCTAATTGGGAACAGGTGGGTGCCATGATTGGCTATAAAAGTAGATTCCATGAAATGCTCAGTCATTCACAAACAAGGATGGGGCGAGGGTCACCACTTTGTCAACAAATGCCTGAGCAAATTGTTGAACAGTTTAAGAACAACCTTTCTCAAGCAGCTATTGCAAGGAATTTAGGGATTTCACCATCTACGCTCCGTAATATCATCAAAGAGAATGTGGAGAAATCACTGCAGGTAAGCAGCTAAGCCCGTGACCTTCCATCCCTCAGGCTGTACTGCATCAACAAGCCACATCAGTGTGTAAAGGATATCACCACATGGAACACTTCAGAAAGCCACTGTCAGTAACTACAGTTGGTCGCTACATCTGTAAGTGCAAGTTAAAACTCTCCTATGCGAGGCGAAAACCGTTTATCAACAACACCCAGAAAAGCCGTCGGCTTGGCTGGGCCTGAGCTCATCTAAGATGGACTGATACAAAGTGGAAAAGTGTTCTGTGGTCTGACGAGTCCACATTTCTAATTGTTTTTGGAAACTGTGGACGTCGGACCAAAGAGGAAAAGAACCATCCGGATTGTTCTAGGTGCAAAGTGTAAAAGGCAGCATGTGTGATGGTATGGGGGTGTATTAGTGGTCAAGACATGGGTAACTTACACATCTGTGAAGGCACCATTAATGCTGAAAGGTACATACAGCTTTTGGAGCAACATATGTTGTTATCATGGACGCCCCTGCTTATTTCAGCAAGACAATGCCAAGCCACGTGTTACATCAACATGGCTTCATAGTAAAAGAGTGCGGGTACTAGACTGGCCTGCCTGTAGTCCAGACATTGAAAATGTGTGGCACCTGCAATGTGAGAAGGGAGACCCCCGGACTGTTGAACAACTTAAGCTGTACATCAAGCAAGAATGGGAAAGAATTCCACTTCAAAAATGTGTCTCCTCACTTCCCAAACCAAAACTGAGTGTTGTTCAAAGGAAAGGCCATGTAACACAGTGGTGAACATGCCCTTTCACAACTACTTTGGCACGTGTTGCAGCCATCAAATTATAACTTCATTATTATTTGCAAAAAAAAAAGTAAAGTTTATGAGTTTGAACATGAAATATGTTGTCTTTGTAGCATATTCAACTGAATATGGCTTGAAAAGGATTTGCAAATCATTGTATTCACTTTATATTTACATCTAACACCATTTACCAACTCATATGGAAATGGGGTTTGTATATCAACGTGTTGACATGTAGAAGGTACGTCTGCAATATAAACACATCCTGCACTCTGCAAGGGGGCCCTTGATCTGTGGGGGCCTCCTGTGTGTCAGTCAATAAATGACAGGCTGTAACATATTCAATTGTACTGCAAACTCACTCCAAGTCCCTTCCTGCTCCGCCACTGATAATAATATGTCCATTTTCTTTTATTGTCTCTTGTATACTCAAAGCAGGATACATTAGGTCAGGGAAAAATACAGAGGCTATTTCATCCCTACAAGCCTGTTTTGAAGAGCAGAGAAACCAGAAAGACAGGCTTGTAGGGATGAAATGGCCACTGTATTTTTTCCTGACCTAATGTACATACATACATATATATATATATATATATATATATATATATATATATATATATATATATATATATATATATATATATATATATATATATATATATATATATATATATATATGTATATATGTATGTATATATGTATGTATGTATTTATATGTATAGATGTATATACAGTATATACGTATATATACTGTGGATAATGCATATGTTTAAGAGCTATTTCTTTATTCATAATCATGTTTGAATCAGCTCATATTTTTTCCTTAATTTTACTCTGTATACTAGTTTCTCTTTGTCTTCAGATTGCCTGTTTAGACAGGGTCGTAAACCATCAGGAATGTGAACACAACCCCCAAGTCTCTCTTCTTATCAGTGTTGAGGGGGGGGGGGGGGGGGGGGATGGCGGCTTTCTTTGTGTGAAAAGAGTTGCTTTTACCTGTGGAATGCCAGATCAACTTGGGCTACGCATTTGGATGTGTTGTTCGAGGCTGGTCTCTATTCTCAAATATTTGACAATAAATTACAAAATAACTATTCTGTGCTGGGTGGTACCTTTGAGTCAGTTTATATGTCATTAAGGAACTTGGGACTGACCAGCGTTTTACATCCCACTTGGAGGAACATCTGGTCAAACGCAACAATACACACACATATATATACATATACAAATATACATATATATGTATATATACATGTTTGTATTTATTTCATGTTTTTATCCATACATATATTTATGAATGTGATGTTATTAGACATACAGTATATGTGTTGATGTATACATAAATATATGTGATGTTATTAGACATATTTGTGTAGAAATGGTAGAAGGTTGAGGAGAGGGGAGCAGGGAGCAGGGAGCAGGGAGCGGGGAGCAGGGAGCAGGGAGCAGGGAGCAGGGAGCAGGGAGCAGGGAGCAGGGAGCGGGGAGCAGGGAGCGGGGGTCTGAGCGAGGGCCACAATGCGGCGTGGCGAGGACAGGAGCGCTGTGACAGGCTGGCAGGAACATCGGCAAGATGAAGCACCACAATGGCGGCGTTGGCGCCCGAGGCGAAGCTGCTGCTGGAGCGAGAGTGAGGAGGTCTCTCTCTCTCTCTCTCCCTCCCTCCCTCCCTCCCTCCCTCCCTCCATTCCTCCATTCCTCGCCTCAAAGACTTCCTTCTTCTTCTCAAAAGTGTGTTTGGCCCTGAGGGGACGGCACTTGGCGGCCATGAGCCTCAGCAATCAGCAGCCATCAGCAGTGACACCAGCGTGGCCTTCGCCTTGACTTCTTCTCCCAACACGCACTGAACATCATATTTCATGTCTCACTGACTCTTTCTAATACATGCACTCCTTCTTTTCTAATACATGCACTCCTTCCTTTCTAATACATGCACTCCTTCCTTTCTAATACATGCACTCCTTTCTAATACATGCACTCCTTCCTTTCTAATACATGCACTCCTTCCTTTCTAATACATGCACTCCTTCTTTTCTAATACATGCACTCCTTCTTTTCTAATACATGCACTCCTTCCTTTCTAATACATGCACTCCTTCTTTTCTAATACATGCACTCCTTCTTTTCTAATACATGCACTCCTTCCTTTCTAATACATGCACTCCTTCTTTTCTAATACATGCACTCCTTCTTTTCTAATACATGCACTCCTTCCTTTCTAATACATGCACTCCTTCCTTTCTAATACATGCACTCCTTCTTTTCTAATACATGCACTCCTTCCTTTTTAATACATGCACTCCTTCCTTTCTAATACATGCACTCCTTCTTTTCTAATACATGCACTCCTTCCTTTCTAATACATGCACTCCTTCCTTTCTAATACATGCACTCCTTCCTTTCTAATAAATGCACTCCTTCCTTTCTAATACATGCACTCCTTTCTAATTGCCTTCTATGCATGGTAGCTTGTTAAATTGTGTGTTAGGATTCTAGTGTGTTAGCATGTTAGCGTGCTAGCATGTTGGTGTTGGGACTATATGATTCATCCAAGCTAAAACAATCACAAACAGAAGAAGAAAGAATGTGAAGTAATACAAACCCTGTTTCCATATGAGTTGGTAAATGGTGTTAGATGTAAATATAAAGTGAATACAATGATTTGCAAATCATTTTCAAGCCATATTCAGTTGAATATGCTACAAAGACAACATATTTCATGTTCAAACTCATAAACATTTTTTTGTTGTTGCAAATAATAATTAAGTTTATAATTTGATGTCAGCAACACGTGACAAAGAAGTTGTGAAAGGTGGCAATAAATACTGATAAAGTTGAGGAATGCTCATCAAACACTTATTTGGAACATCCCACAGGTGAACAGGCTAATTGGGAACAGGTGGGTGCCATGATTGGGTATAAAAGTAGATTCCATGAAATGCTCAGTCATTCACAAACAAGGATGGGGCGAGGGTCACCACTTTGTCAACAAATGCCTGAGCAAATTGTTGAACAGTTTAAGAACAACCTTTCTCAAGCAGCTATTGCAAGGAATTGAGGGATTTCACCATCTACGCTCCGTAATATCATCAAAGAGAATGTGGAGAAATCACT
This sequence comes from Entelurus aequoreus, assembly GCF_033978785.1. Classification (NCBI taxonomy): domain Eukaryota; kingdom Metazoa; phylum Chordata; class Actinopteri; order Syngnathiformes; family Syngnathidae; genus Entelurus; species Entelurus aequoreus. The sequence goes on from NC_084747.1 coordinate 557,135, forward strand.
GCAGGTAAGCAGCTAAGCCCGTGACCTTCCATCCCTCAGGCTGTACTGCATCAACAAGCCACATCAGTGTGTAAAGGATATCACCACATGGAACACTTCAGAAAGCCACTGTCAGTAACTACAGTTGGTCGCTACATCTGTAAGTGCAAGTTAAAGCTCTACTATGCAAAGCGAAAGCCATTTATCAACAACACCCAGAAACGCTGCCGTCTTCTCTGGGCCTGAGCTCATCTAAGATGGACTGATGCAAAGTGGAAAAGTGTTCTGTGGTCTGACGAGTCCACATTTCTAATTGTTTTTGGAAACTGTGGACGTCGTGTCCTCCGGACCAAAGAGGAAAAGAACCATCCGGATTGTTCTAGGCGCAAAGTGTAAAAGGCAGCATGTGTGATGGTATGGGGGTGTATTAGTGCCCAAGACATGGGTAACTTACACATCTGTGAAGGCACCATTAATGCTGAAAGGTACATACAGCTTTTGGAGCAACATATGTTGTTATCATGGACGCCCCTGCTTATTTCAGCAAGACAATGCCAAGCCACGTGTTACATCAACGTGGCTTCATAGTAAAAGAGTGCGGGTACTAGACTGGCCTGCCTGTAGTCCAGACCTGTCTCCCATTGAAAATGTGTGGCACATTATGAAGCCTAAAATACGACAGCGGAGTCCCCGGACTGTTGAACCACTGAAGCTCTACATAAAACAAGAATGGGAAAGAATTCCACTTTCAAAGCTTCAACAATTAGTTTCCTCACTTCCCAAACCTTTACTGAGTGTTGTTCAAAGGAAAGGCCATGTAACACAGTGGTGAACATGCCCTTTCACAACTACTTTGGCACGTGTTGCAGCCATCAAATTATAACTTCATTATTATTTGCAACAAACAATCAAGTTTATGAGTTTGAACATGAAATATGTTGTCTTTGTAGCATATTCAACTGAATATGGCTTGAAAAGGATTTGCAAATCATTGTATTCACTTTATATTTACATCTAACACCATTTACCAACTCATATGGAAACGGGGTTTGTAATTGGGTGTTGCCGTGGCGACAGCAACACAAAGAAGCAGAAAGTGAGCCGTGAGGTTTATGATTGATGAAACTAGTGACATGATGTAGTTCTTCTGTCACATCCTGCTAACTCATTGTTGTGTTGACGTGCACAAAGATGAGGGAAATAAATACACTCACATTACTTTGGCAACTAATATGCTAACCTTTCGTAGCGCTAACATGCTAAAAACTTCTTTCAGGTGCTTGGAAGGACTTAGGGGAGCACACACACACACACACACACACACACACACACACACACACACACACACACACACACACACACACACACACACACACACACACACACACACACACACACACACACACACACCCGCCCCGTGAGTGGCGTTTGGCGTTAAGCTAACGTGACTTGAGGGTGGTGCATCTCAAGGTCCAGTGAAATATTGCAGAGATTGCTGGTACTGAAGAGCGTCCATTAGACTTCATTACTGTCACACGTCTTTACAGCACTTTAGTGGGGGGGGCACAGGGGGGAGGCAGCCATCCAAAGCTCTTATGTTGGCTTACAGGAAACGTGTCTAGTCCATGGTCAGCCAGCACATTAAAAGTTCATGCAGGGTCCTGAGATGTAGAAAGATGGTCCTCTGTGAGGAAACACTCACACCCTCATGTGGGACCAAAGTCTGGGCCTGAAACCCTGATGCTGGGACCAAAGTCTGGGCCTGAAACCCTGATGCTGGGACCAAAGTCTGGGCCTGAAACCCTGATGCTGGGACCAAAGTATGGGACTGACACCCTGATGCTGGGACCAAAGTCTGGGACTCACACCCTGATGCTGGGACCAAAGTCTGGGACTCACACCCTGATGCTGGGACAAAAGTCTGGGACTCACACCCTGATGCTGGGACCAAAGTCTGGGCCTGAAACTCTGATGCTGGGACCAAAGTCTGGGCCTGAAACCCTGATGCTGGGACCAAAGTCTGGGCCTGAAACCCTGATGCTGGGACCAAAGTATGGGACTGACACCCTGATGCTGGGACCAAAGTCTGGGACTCACACCCTGATGCTGGGACCAAAGTCTGGGACTCACACCCTGATGCTGGGACAAAAGTCTGGGACTCACACCCTGATGCTGGGACCAAAGTCTGGGCCTGAAACTCTGATGCTGGGACCAAAATCTGGGACTGACACCCTGATGCTGGGACCAAAGTATGGGCCTGAAACCCTGATGCTGGGACCAAAATCTGGGACTGACACTCTGATGCTGGGACCAAAGTCTGGGCCTGAAACTCTGATGCTGGGACCAAAATCTGGGACTGACACCCTGATGCTGGGACCAAAGTATGGGCCTGAAACCCTGATGCTCGGACCAAAGTCTGGAACCTGACACCCTGATGCTACCATGTATGTCACAGACTCAAGGTCTAGGTCCAAGGACATGCACCTGGGGATAGGCCCCTCCCACCTCCAAAGACATGCACCTGATAGGTAGATTGTCAACACTAAATGGTCCCTAGTGTGTGAATGTTGTCTATCTGTGTTGATGAGGTGACTTGTCCAGGGTGTACCCCGCCTTCCACCCCAATGCAGCTGAGATCCCCGCAACCCCGAAAGGGACAAGCGGTATAAAATGGATGGATAAAGTAGTTTCTGGGGGAAGCTAAGATGTGAAAACATAATTGTGTTGACTTGGCTCACTTTGGATGATTGTTATGTTGATGTATTTCTACTAAAGTCATGAAATAAAATGATGATATAATATTATTTTTATATAATATTATTATTATTATTGAAGTCATCCAACCCTATTCAAAAGTCAATGCAGGGGGTGTGGCCTAAACAGGAAGTAGATGCATTGGTTGTTCACAAATCATTAGAATTATTATCAAATATTGAAAAGAGATATCAATGACTTCAACAGTGTGTGTGTGTGTGTGTGTGTGTGTGTGTGTGTGTGTGTTTTGTCAAAACAAGTGATTACAAATTCCTATCATTGACATAAAAGATCATATTTCATAATCTTTTTGATCATTTTTTCATCCTTGCTCATTTTTTACTGAGCGACTGTCAACATTTTCTTTTCTTTCACTTCTAACTTTGAAGTGCTGGTGGAAGGACGAGGCACACACACACACACACACACACACACACACACACACACACACACCTTGAATGTCCTCCACTTAGCAGCTGTGTCCCACTGTTTGCTTTAAAGACCCCCCCCCCCCCCTCCCCACATTTGCCTTTTGGGGACGCATCTGTTTGTGTGTGTGTGTGTGTGTGTGTTCTTTCCTGTGGCTGCCGGCTTTGATGAGTTGTTTTGCTGCGTTAGTTCAGTTGCAGGCGGGTCGGGTCAGGCTGGTACCAGAAGCACTCTTGTTGTGTGCGTGTGTGTGTGTGTGTGTTGTTTTGAAGTGTGTGTGTGTGTGTGTCTATGTGTGTGTGTGTGTGTGTGTGTGTGTTGTTTTGAAGTGTGTGTGTGTGTGTGTGTTGTTTTGAAGTGTGTGTGTGCGTGTGTGTTGTTTTGAAGTGTGTGTGCGTGTGTGTGTTGTTTTGAAGTGTGTGTGCGTGTGTGTTGTTTTGAAGTGTGTGTGTGGCTGACAGGCGTCCTGAAGGTAATCAAGTTCCTCAGCACGTCCCCACACGTCTTCTCACCTTCAAAATAAAAGCACGTTGTCAACTTCATGTTTCCAAAAGTCTCAGAGGAAGTGAAGAAGAACAAAATATTTTCACCGACTTTGCTTTTTCTGCCAATTAACTTACTAACTAGTACTTGTATTTACTACTGTTGCTAACCACTACTTGTATTTACTATTGATGTTAACTAGTACTTGTATTTACTACTGATGCTAACCACTACTTGTATTTACTATTGATGTTAACTAGTACTTGTATTTACTACTGATGCTAACCACTACTTGTATTTACTATTGATGTTAACTAGTACTTGTATTTACTACTGATGTTAACTAGTACTTGTACTTACTACTGATGCTAACCACTACTTGTATTTACTATTGATGTTAACTAGTACTTGTATTTACTACTGATGCTAACCACTACTTGTATTTACTATTGATGTTAACTAGTACTTGTATTTACTACTGATGCTAACCACTACTTGTATTTACTATTGATGTTAACTAGTACTTGTATTTACTACTGATGTTAACTAGTACTTGTACTTACTACTGATGCTAACCACTACTTGTATTTACTACTGATGTTAACTAGTACTTGTATTTACTACTGATGCTAACCACTACTTGTATTTACTACTGATGTTAACTAGTACTTGTATTTACTACTGATGCTAACCACTACTTGTATTTACTATTGATGTTAACTAGTACTTGTATTTACTACTGATGTTAACTAGTACTTGTACTTACTACTGTTGCTAACCACTACTTGTATTTACTACTGATGTTTACTAGTACTTGTATTTACTACTGATGCTAATAAGACGTAATGATTATTGATTATTAAATATTTGTCACTAAGATGTATTGATTATTGAATATTTGTCAGTAAGATGATGTATTGATGATTGATTATTGAATATTTGTCAGTAAGATGATGTATTGATGATTGATTATTGAATGTTTGTCAGTAAGATGACGTATTGATGATTGACTATTGAATATTTGTCAGTAAGAAGACGTATTGATGATTGATTATTGAATATTTGTCAGTAAGAAGACATATTGATGATTGACTATTGAATATTTGTCAGTAAGATGACATATTGATGATTGATTATTTGTCAGTTAGAAGATGTATTGATGATTGATTATTGAATATTTGTCAGTAAGATGACATATTGATGATTGATTATTTGTCAGTTAGAAGATGTATTGATGATTGACTATTGAATATTTGTCAGTAAGATGACATATTGATGATTGATTATTTGTCAGTTAGAAGATGTATTGATGATTGATTATTGAATATTTGTCAGTAAGATGTCATATTGATGATTGATTATTTGTCAGTTAGAAGATGTATTGATGATTGACTATTGAATATTTGTCAGTAAGATGACATATTGATGATTGATTATTTGTCAGTTAGAAGATGTATTGATGATTGATTATTGAATATTTGTCAGTAAGTTTGGTTCTCAGTGAAGGGAGCAAAATTCTTGAAGAAGAAACTTTCAAAGTCTGAACAAGTCGTCCCAGATGAAGAAGACGAGCTGAGTGCAGCCCATCAAGCACACACACACACACACACACACACACACACACACACACACACACACACACACACACACACACACACACACACACACACACACACACACACACACACACACACACACACACACACACACACGTCTTCCTCTCAGACTGTGTGTGTTGCCAGTGTTTGTGAGGACGCCCTGAGGGCCAAAAGGGTCTAGAACATTAAGTGTTGCCACAGCAGCTCAGTGAACATGGAACCCTGAGAGGCTCTGGCAGCTGGCCTAGGACGCCATCTTGGAAGGAAAGAACCAGTTGGTGTACAAATGTTGAACATGTTCCACCTTAATAAATGTTCCACCTTAAAAAATGTTCCACCTTAAAAATGTTCCATGTTAATAAATGTTCAACCTAATAAATGTTCCACCTTAAAAAATGTTCCACCTTAAAAAATGTTCCACCTTAATAAATGTTCAACCTAATAAATGTTCCACCTTGATAAATGTTCCACCTTATTATATGTTCCACCTTAATAAATGTTCCACCTTACTAAATGTTGCACCTTACTAAATGTTCCACCTTACTAAATGTTGCACCTTAATAAATGTTCCACCTTACTAAATGTTGCACCTTACTAAATGTTCCACCTTACTAAATGTTGCACCTTAATAAATGTTCCACCTTACTAAATGTTGCACCTTAATAAATGTTCCACCTTACTAAATGTTGCACCTTACTAAATGTTCCACCTTACTAAATGTTGCACCTTACTAAATGTTCCACCTTAATAAATGTTCCACCTTACTAAATGTTGCACCTTACTAAATGTTCCACCTTACTAAATGTTGCACCTTAATAAATGTTCCACCTTAATAAATGTTCCACCTTACTAAATGTTCCACCTTACTAAATGTTGCACCTTACTAAATGTTCCACCTTACTAAATGTTGCACCTTAATAAATGTTCCACCTTACTAAATGTTCCACCTTACTAAATGTTGCACCTTAATAAATGTTCCACCTTACTAAATGTTGCACCTTAATAAATGTTCCACCTTACTAAATGTTCCACCTTAATAAATGTTCCACCTTACTAAATGTTCCACCTTAAGAAATGTTCCACCTTACTAAATGTTCCACCTTAATAAATGTTCTACCTAATAAATGTTCCACTTTACTAAATGTTCCACAGTAACTTCCTGCTGAGCATCATGTGACACAGTAACTTCCTGTTGACATCATGTGACACAGTAACTTCCTGTTGACATCATGTGACACAGTAACTTCCTGTTGACATCATGTGACACAGTAACTTCCTGCTGAGCATCATGTGACACAGTAACTTCCTGTTGACATCATGTGACACAGTAACTTCCTGTTGACATCATGTGACACAGTAACTTCCTGCTGACATCATGTGACACAGTAACTTCCTGCTGAGCATCATGTGACACAGTAACTTCCTGTTGATATCATGTGACACAGTAACTTCCTGCTGAGCATCATGTGACACAGTAACTTCCTGCTGACATCATGTGACACAGTAACTTCCTGTTGACATCATGTGACACAGTAACTTCCTGTTGACATCATGTGACACAGTACTTCCTGCTGAGCATCATGTGACACAGTAACTTCCTGTTGACATCATGTGACACAGTAACTTCCTGTTGACATCATGTGACACAGTAACTTCCTGTTGACATCATGTGACACAGTAACTTCCTGCTGAGCATCATGTGACACAGTAACTTCCTGCTGACATCATGTGACACAGTAACTTCCTGTTGACATCTTGTGACACAGTAACTTCCTGTTGACATCATGTGACACAGTAACTTCCTGCTGAGCATCATGTGACACAGTAACTTCCTGTTGACATCATGTGACACAGTAACTTCCTGCTGACATCATGTGACACAGTAACTTCCTGCTGACATCATGTGACACAGTAACTTCCTGCTGAGCATCATGTGACACAGTAACTTCCTGCTGACATCATGTGACACAGTAACTTCCTGTTGACATCATGTGACACAGTAACTTCCTGCTGACATCATGTGACACAGTAACTTCCTGTTGACATCATGTGACACAGTAACTTCCTGTTGACATCATGTGACACAGTAACTTCCTGCTGACATCATGTGACACAGTAACTTCCTGCTGACATCATGTGACACAGTAACTTCCTGCTGACATCATGTGACACAGTAACTTCCTGCTGACATCATGTGACACAGTAACTTCCTGCTGAGCATCATGTGCCACAGTAACTTCCTGCTGAGCATCATGTGACACAGTAACTTCCTGCTGACATCATGTGACACAGTAACTTCCTGCTGACATCATGTGACACAGTAACTTCCTGTTGACATCATGTGACACAGTAACTTCCTGCTGAGCATCATGTGACACAGTAACTTCCTGTTGACATCATGTGACACAGTAACTTCCTGCTGACATCATGTGACACAGTAACTTCCTGCTGAGCATCATGTGACACAGTAACTTCCTGCTGACATCATGTGACACAGTAACTTCCTGCTGAGCATCATGTGACACAGTAACTTCCTGTTGACATCATGTGACACAGTAACTTCCTGCTGACATCATGTGACACAGTAACTTCCTGCTGACATCATGTGACACAGTAACTTCCTGTTGACATCATGTGACACAGTAACTTCCTGTTGACATCATGTGACACAGTAACTTCCTGCTGACATCATGTGACACAGTAACTTCCTGTTGACATCTTGTGACACAGTAACTTCCTGTTGACATCATGTGACACAGTAACTTCCTGCTGAGCATCATGTGACACAGTAACTTCCTGTTGACATCATGTGACACAGTAACTTCCTGCTGACATCATGTGACACAGTAACTTCCTGCTGACATCATGTGACACAGTAACTTCCTGCTGAGCATCATGTGACACAGTAACTTCCTGCTGACATCATGTGACACAGTAACTTCCTGTTGACATCATGTGACACAGTAACTTCCTGCTGAGCATCATGTGACACAGTAACTTCCTGTTGACATCATGTGACACAGTAACTTCTGTTGACATCATGTGACACAGTAACTTCCTGCTGACATCATGTGACACAGTAACTTCCTGTTGACATCATGTGACACAGTAACTTCCTGCTGACATCATGTGACACAGTAACTTCCTGCTGACATCATGTGACACAGTAACTTCCTGCTGAGCATCATGTGACACAGTAACTTCCTGCTGACATCATGTGACACAGTAACTTCCTGTTGACATCATGTGACACAGTAACTTCCTGCTGAGCATCATGTGACACAGTAACTTCCTGTTGACATCATGTGACACAGTAACTTCCTGTTGACATCATGTGACACAGTAACTTCCTGCTGACATCATGTGACACAGTAACTTCCTGCTGACATCATGTGACACAGTAACTTCCTGCTGACATCATGTGACACAGTAACTTCCTGCTGAGCATCATGTGCCACAGTAACTTCCTGCTGAGCATCATGTGACACAGTAACTTCCTGCTGACATCATGTGACACAGTAACTTCCTGCTGACATCATGTGACACAGTAACTTCCTGTTGACATCATGTGACACAGTAACTTCCTGCTGAGCATCATGTGACACAGTAACTTCCTGTTGACATCATGTGACACAGTAACTTCCTGCTGACATCATGTGACACAGTAACTTCCTGCTGAGCATCATGTGACACAGTAACTTCCTGCTGACATCATGTGACACAGTAACTTCCTGCTGAGCATCATGTGACACAGTAACTTCCTGTTGACATCATGTGACACAGTAACTTCCTGCTGACATCATGTGACACAGTAACTTCCTGCTGACATCATGTGACACAGTAACTTCCTGTTGACATCATGTGACACAGTAACTTCCTGCTGACATCATGTGACACAGTAACTTCCTGCTGACATCATGTGACACAGTAACTTCCTGTTGACATCATGTGACACAGTAACTTCCTGCTGAGCATCATGTGACACAGTAACTTCCTGCTGAGCATCATGTGACACAGTAACTTCCTGTTGACATCATGTGACACAGTAACTTCCTGTTGACATCATGTGACACAGTAACTTCCTGCTGACATCATGTGACACAGTAACTTCCTGCTGAGCATCATGTGACACAGTAACTTCCTGTTGACATCATGTGACACAGTAACTTCCTGCTGACATCATGTGACACAGTAACTTCCTGCTGAGCATCATGTGACACAGTAACTTCCTGCTGACATCATGTGACACAGTAACTTCCTGCTGACATCATGTGACACAGTAACTTCCTGCTGAGCATCATGTGACACAGTAACTTCCTGTTGACATCATGTGACACAGTAACTTCCTGTTGACATCATGTGACACAGTAACTTCCTGCTGACATCATGTGACACAGTAACTTCCTGCTGACATCATGTGACACAGTAACTTCCTGCTGACATCATGTGACACAGTAACTTCCTGTTGACATCATGTGACACAGTAACTTCCTGCTGACATCATGTGACACAGTAACTTCCTGTTGACCTCATGTGACACAGTAACTTCCTGCTGACATCATGTGACACAGTAACTTCCTGTTGACATCATGTGACACAGTAACTTCCTGTTGACATCATGTGACACAGTAACTTCCTGCTGACATCATGTGACACAGTAACTTCCTGTTGACATCATGTGACACAGTAACTTCCTGCTGACATCATGTGACACAGTAACTTCCTGCTGACATCATGTGACACAGTAACTTCCTGCTGAGCATCATGTGACACAGTAACTTCCTGTTGACATCATGTGACACAGTAACTTCCTGTTGACATCATGTGACACAGTAACTTCCTGCTGACATCATGTGACACAGTAACTTCCTGCTGACATCATGTGACACAGTAACTTCCTGCTGACATCATGTGACACAGTAACTTCCTGTTGACATCATGTGACACAGTAACTTCCTGCTGACATCATGTGACACAGTAACTTCCTGTTGACCTCATGTGACACAGTAACTTCCTGCTGACATCATGTGACACAGTAACTTCCTGTTGACATCATGTGACACAGTAACTTCCTGTTGACATCATGTGACACAGTAACTTCCTGCTGACATCATGTGACACAGTAACTTCCTGTTGACATCATGTGACACAGTAACTTCCTGCTGACATCATGTGACACAGTAACTTCCTGCTGACATCATGTGACACAGTAACTTCCTGCTGACATCATGTGACACAGTAACTTCCTGTTGACATCATGTGACACAGTAACTTCCTGCTGAGCATCATGTGACACAGTAACTTCCTGTTGACCTCATGTGACACAGTAACTTCCTGTTGACATCATGTGACACAGTAACTTCCTGTTGACCTCATGTGACACAGTAACTTCCTGCTGACATCATGTGACACAGTAACTTCCTGTTGACATCATGTGACACAGTAACTTCCTGCTGAGCATCATGTGACACAGTAACTTCCTGTTGACATCATGTGACACAGTAACTTCCTGTTGACATCATGTGACACAGTAACTTCCTGTTGACCTCATGTGATACAGTAACTTCCTGCTGACATCATGTGACACAGTAACTTCCTGTTGACATCATGTGACACAGTAACTTCCTGCTGACATCATGTGACACAGTAACTTCCTGCTGAGCATCATGTGACACAGTAACTTCCTGCTGACATCATGTGACACAGTAACTTCCTGCTGACATCATGTGACACAGTAACTTCCTGTTGACATCATGTGACACAGTAACTTCCTGCTGACATCATGTGACACAGTAACTTCCTGTTGACATCATGTGACACAGTAACTTCCTGCTGACATCATGTGACACAGTAACTTCCTGCTGACATCATGTGACACAGTAACTTCCTGCTGAGCATCATGTGACACAGTAACTTCCTGTTGACATCATGTGACACAGTAACTTCCTGCTGAGCATCATGTGACACAGTAACTTCCTGTTGACATCATGTGACACAGTAACTTCCTGCTGACATCATGTGACACAGTAACTTCCTGTTGACCTCATGTGACACAGTAACTTCCTGCTGACATCATGTGACACAGTAACTTCCTGCTGAGCATCATGTGACACAGTAACTTCCTGTTGACCTCATGTGACACAGTAACTTCCTGTTGACATCATGTGACACAGTAACTTCCTGTTGACCTCATGTGACACAGTAACTTCCTGCTGACATCATGTGACACAGTAACTTCCTGTTGACATCATGCGACACAGTAACTTCCTGCTGAGCATCATGTGACACAGTAACTTCCTGTTGACATCATGTGACACAGTAACTTCCTGTTGACATCATGTGACACAGTAACTTCCTGTTGACCTCATGTGATACAGTAACTTCCTGCTGACATCATGTGACACAGTAACTTCCTGTTGACATCATGTGACACAGTAACTTCCTGCTGAGCATCATGTGACACAGTAACTTCCTGTTGACCTCATGTGATACAGTAACTTCCTGCTGACATCATGTGACACAGTAACTTCCTGTTGACATCATGTGACACAGTAACTTCCTGCTGACATCATGTGACACAGTAACTTCCTGCTGAGCATCATGTGACACAGTAACTTCCTGCTGACATCATGTGACACAGTAACTTCCTGCTGACATCATGTGACACAGTAACTTCCTGTTGACATCATGTGACACAGTAACTTCCTGCTGACATCATGTGACACAGTAACTTCCTGTTGACATCATGTGACACAGTAACTTCCTGCTGACATCATGTGACACAGTAACTTCCTGCTGACATCATGTGACACAGTAACTTCCTGCTGAGCATCATGTGACACAGTAACTTCCTGTTGACATCATGTGACACAGTAACTTCCTGCTGAGCATCATGTGACACAGTAACTTCCTGTTGACATCATGTGACACAGTAACTTCCTGCTGACATCATGTGACACAGTAACTTCCTGTTGACCTCATGTGACACAGTAACTTCCTGCTGACATCATGTGACACAGTAACTTCCTGCTGAGCATCATGTGACACAGTAACTTCCTGTTGACCTCATGTGACACAGTAACTTCCTGTTGACATCATGTGACACAGTAACTTCCTGTTGACCTCATGTGACACAGTAACTTCCTGCTGACATCATGTGACACAGTAACTTCCTGTTGACATCATGTGACACAGTAACTTCCTGCTGAGCATCATGTGACACAGTAACTTCCTGTTGACATCATGTGACACAGTAACTTCCTGTTGACATCATGTGACACAGTAACTTCCTGTTGACCTCATGTGACACAGTAACTTCCTGCTGACATCATGTGACACAGTAACTTCCTGCTGACATCATGTGACACAGTAACTTCCTGTTGACATCATGTGACACAGTAACTTCCTGCTGACATCATGTGACACAGTAACTTCCTGTTGACATCATGTGACACAGTAACTTCCTGCTGACATCATGTGACACAGTAACTTCCTGCTGACATCATGTGACACAGTAACTTCCTGCTGAGCATCATGTGACACAGTAACTTCCTGTTGACATCATGTGACACAGTAACTTCCTGCTGAGCATCATGTGACACAGTAACTTCCTGTTGACATCATGTGACACAGTAACTTCCTGCTGACATCATGTGACACAGTAACTTCCTGTTGACCTCATGTGACACAGTAACTTCCTGCTGACATCATGTGACACAGTAACTTCCTGCTGAGCATCATGTGACACAGTAACTTCCTGTTGACCTCATGTGACACAGTAACTTCCTGTTGACATCATGTGACACAGTAACTTCCTGTTGACCTCATGTGACACAGTAACTTCCTGCTGACATCATGTGACACAGTAACTTCCTGTTGACATCATGTGACACAGTAACTTCCTGCTGAGCATCATGTGACACAGTAACTTCCTGTTGACATCATGTGACACAGTAACTTCCTGTTGACATCATGTGACACAGTAACTTCCTGTTGACCTCACGTGATACAGTAACTTCCTGCTGACATCATGTGACACAGTAACTTCCTGTTGACATCATGTGACACAGTAACTTCCTGCTGAGCATCATGTGACACAGTAACTTCCTGTTGACCTCATGTGATACAGTAACTTCCTGCTGACATCATGTGACACAGTAACTTCCTGTTGACATCATGTGACACAGTAACTTCCTGCTGACATCATGTGACACAGTAACTTCCTGCTGAGCATCATGTGACACAGTAACTTCCTGCTGACATCATGTGACACAGTAACTTCCTGCTGACATCATGTGACACAGTAACTTCCTGTTGACATCATGTGACACAGTAACTTCCTGCTGACATCATGTGACACAGTAACTTCCTGTTGACATCATGTGACACAGTAACTTCCTGCTGACATCATGTGACACAGTAACTTCCTGCTGACATCATGTGACACAGTAACTTCCTGCTGAGCATCATGTGACACAGTAACTTCCTGTTGACATCATGTGACACAGTAACTTCCTGCTGAGCATCATGTGACACAGTAACTTCCTGTTGACATCATGTGACACAGTAACTTCCTGCTGACATCATGTGACACAGTAACTTCCTGTTGACCTCATGTGACACAGTAACTTCCTGCTGACATCATGTGACACAGTAACTTCCTGCTGAGCATCATGTGACACAGTAACTTCCTGTTGACCTCATGTGACACAGTAACTTCCTGTTGACATCATGTGACACAGTAACTTCCTGTTGACCTCATGTGACACAGTAACTTCCTGCTGACATCATGTGACACAGTAACTTCCTGTTGACATCATGTGACACAGTAACTTCCTGCTGAGCATCATGTGACACAGTAACTTCCTGTTGACATCATGTGACACAGTAACTTCCTGTTGACATCATGTGACACAGTAACTTCCTGTTGACCTCATGTGATACAGTAACTTCCTGCTGACATCATGTGACACAGTAACTTCCTGTTGACATCATGTGACACAGTAACTTCCTGCTGAGCATCATGTGACACAGTAACTTCCTGTTGACATCATGTGACACAGCAACTTCCTGCTGAGCATCATGTGACACAGTAACTTCCTGTTGACATCATGTGACACAGTAACTTCCTGTTGACATCCTGTGACACAGTAACTTCCTGCTGAGCATCATGTGACACAGTAACTTCCTGTTGACATCATGTGACACAGTAACTTCCTGCTGACATCATGTGACACAGTAACTTCCTGTTGACATCATGTGACACAGTAACTTCCTGTTGACCTCATGTGATACAGTAACTTCCTGCTGACATCATGTGACACAGTAACTTCCTGTTGACATCATGTGACACAGTAACTTCCTGCTGAGCATCATGTGACACAGTAACTTCCTGTTGACATCATGTGACACAGCAACTTCCTGCTGAGCATCATGTGACACAGTAACTTCCTGTTGACATCATGTGACACAGTAACTTCCTGTTGACATCCTGTGACACAGTAACTTCCTGCTGAGCATCATGTGACACAGTAACTTCCTGCTGACATCATGTGACACAGTAACTTCCTGTTGACCTCATGTGACACAGTAACTTCCTGCTGACATCATGTGACACAGTAACTTCCTGTTGACATCATGTGACACAGTAACTTCCTGTTGACATCATGTGACACAGTAACTTCCTGTTGACCTCATGTGATACAGTAACTTCCTGCTGACATCATGTGACACAGTAACTTCCTGTTGACATCATGTGACACAGTAACTTCCTGCTGACATCATGTGACACAGTAACTTCCTGTTGACATCATGTGACACAGTAACTTCCTGCTGAGCATCATGTGACACAGTAACTTCCTGTTGACATCATGTGACACAGTAACTTCCTGTTGACATCCTGTGACACAGTAACTTTTTAATTTCAGACTTAACCTTTGACTTTTACATCACATGATTGACTTGTTTCTATTTATATTTATTCTGTTGTTATGGGTTCTATTGTTGTTATTACTTCTTTTGTTGTTATGTGTTTTATTGTTGTTATGTGTTCTATTGTTATTTGTTCTATTGTTGTCAATTCTTCTATCGTTTTTTGTTCTGTTGTTGTTATTTGTTCTATTGTTGTTATGTGTTTTATTGTTGTTATGTGTTGTATTGTTGTTATTTCATCTTTTGTTATTTTCTTTTAATGTTATTTACTCTATTATTTGTTTTATTGTTATGTTATATTGTTGTTGTGTTCTATTGTTGTTATTTAATCTATTGTTAAGTGTTCTATAGCTATGTGTTCTATTGTTGTTAAGAGTTCTATTATTGTTATTTGTTCTATTGTTATGTGTTCTATTGTTATAGAGTGTTCTATTGTTACGTGTTCCATTGTTATAAAGTGTTCTATTGTTATGTGTTCTATTGTTGTTTTGTGTTCTATTGTTGTTATTTGTTCTATTGCTGTTATTTGTTCTATTGTTGTTCATATTCTCACACACACACATAAATAAACATTAAGTTTGTCACTTTCACGATTCACTTTCAGTCCGATTCAGAATGGTCATAAAAAAAGAATTTGAACGTGAGTTGATATTTTCTGACATTTAAATGTATCATCAAACATTATTTATTATTCTTTATTGTTTACTACAAATAATAGATAATTCATTTTGCCAATGTGATATGAAAAAAAAATCGATTTCGGGGGGAAAAAGATTCAGGAAAAAAAAAGGTTGGTAATTAAAAAAATAATAATTCAGGGAAATAAAGGAGTGTCATTAAATAAATTGATTCAGGGTAAAAAACTAAACAAAAGGATGGTAATAAAATAGAAATAAATTCAGGAAGACAACAGAAGCTAATTTAAAAAAATCGATTCAGGGGAAAAAAGATTAGTAATAAAAAAAAAATCAGGAAAAGAATGATGGTAATTAAAAAAATCGATTCAGGGGAAATAATTATGGTAATTAAAAAACATTGATTCAGAATAAAGGATAGTAATTTAAAAAATTGTTAGAAGAAAAATAGGATGGTAATTTAAAAAAAAATCGATTAAGGGAAAAAAGGATGGTTAAAAAATGATTCAGTAGAAAAAATGGATGGTAATTTAAAAAATCGGTTTAGGGAAAAAAGGATGGTCATTAAAATGAAAATAGATTCAGGATAAAAGGATGGTAATAAAAAAAAAAAAATTCAGGAAAATAAAAAGATGGTAATTAAAACCAAAATTGATTCAGAAAAAAAGGATGGTAATTGAAAAAAATCGATTCAGAAATAAAAAGATGGTAATTAAATAGAGAAGGGGAGTGTTGTTGCAGCTGGAATCAAACGATCATTGGTTGAACACAAATACATTCTTCACAAAAGGAAGTTAAAAGTGACAAAGTATTTAAGTGTCAAAATAGAAAAAGTGTGTGCGTTTTACAACAAGATGAAATGTCAACATGATCTGGAACATTTTATTGTGAAAGAACCAAAATCTGTTTTTACACAACATTTTTCATGCTAATATTCTGAACTGACATTTTGTTTTAACCCTAAAATCCACTCAGTAATGTGCAAATGATGACTGAAATATGTCACTTTTATTTTATCCAACGCTTGTCGACCAGGACGGTGTCACTTAGCTAGCGATTAGCTCGCTAGCGAGCTTCTCCGGCAAATCAGCAGTGAGGTTGTTTTTTTTTTAAAAGCGTAACATTAGTTTTATTAGTCTTTCTGTCTGAAAGCACACCGTAACTTTATTGTGAAAATGAATGAATATTCATGTATTCAAATGACAATCATGTCCTGTCAAATGTGACAAGATATCAGCAGAATATGAATAATTACTCGCTAATTTACACGCTTGTTTTTTGTATTATTAGACTTAATTGCTTAGCATAAGAGTGAAATACAAATTAATAATGAAGAATACAATATTAAATAATACATAATACAAAATAAAGAATATATAATATACAGTAAATAGTCATCAATCAAAGGCTATATGAAAATAAATAATCCCTAAATGAAATGGATTAAAATAATGACTATTATTTTGCTTTCATGTTTTTGGTGTAAAATGTTGGACATGCTCATTTCCTGGAAATTGTTTATTCACGCATTTAAAAAAAAGTTTTTTCCCACGTGGATGTGTACCTAATAAATTGGCCCAGATGCATTTGTAAATATAAATATTATCACTAACAATAATGTCATTATTATTATTTCATTGGTTTTCTAACTCTCTCCTCCTGGTGTTATTGTGACCTTTGAACTTTATGAAGACTCTTATCCCCCAAAAGCCAAACAAATTGTCATCAAGTTTGTCCTCAAAAGCAACATAATAAACATCCAATAAATAACCTTTTAATTAAAAACACAGCAGATGATCTCCCCTGCATTCTCTTTGTCTGCCAGAAAAGAGTGTGATTTATTTGGAGAAGATGAGCGTCTGATGGCCGTATTTGTTTATGCAGGATCATATTCTGCAGGATTTATCATTTAGGACAAAAGGACAAACAGCTAAAAAGATGAGACATCTTCAAATTGGAGCATTAGTCGCCTCAAAACGTCCCTGATTACACTTTCATGCCGCCGCCCATTTGTCATCATCATATTGCTCCTTTGGAGAAGGGCTTATTAATCAATGAATGGCTGAATTCATAATCCAATGACTCAGTGAATCAATAAATTAATCAGTTCAACAACAAAGCAGTGAATAAATGAATCATTGAATTCATCAAACAATGACATTGTGAATCAATGAATTAACATGTCAATTAAACAACGAACCAGTGAATAAATGAATCAATAAATGAATAAAGCAATGACATCGTTAATCTGTAAATTAACCAGTTAAACAACAAAGCAATGAATAAATGAATGAATAAATCAATGACTTTGTGAATCGACAAATTAATCAGTTAAACAACGAAGCAGTGAATAAATGAATCAGTGAATTCATAAATCAATGACTTTGTGAATCACTAAATGAACATGTCAATTAAACAAGGAAGCAGTGAATCAATAAATCAATGATATCAATAAATCAGCTTCTCACTCACTTTGCAGCAGAAGGAGAAGTCTGCAGAGTTAGACACTGGCGCCCTCTAAGCGCGTCTCCGGGTATTGCAGGAAGGGGCCTCCAGAGTGGAGTCGACGGAACGCTGAGCCGCGTGAGGCCGCCTGAGGAGCCTCCTTAGGCGGCTGCTGCTGGCGGGCAGGGCCGGTCCCTGGAGCCGGAAGCTGGGGGAAGACGAGGTCGGTTGAGTTGAGTGGAGACGCCTCCATTTTATGTCAAATAATAATAATAACATTAATTATAATAATAATAAATAATATACATTTTTGTGGAATCAAGATTCAACATATTTGACAAAACGGGTGTTTTTGACGCTTGTGGCTCATGAAGATGAAGATCAAGATGAAGATGAGAATGATGATGAAGATGAGGAGCAAGATGAAGATGAGAATGAAGATGTGGATGGTGTGTGTGTGTGTGGTCCAGGGTGCCAGTGAAGAGTTAAAATGAGGAGACAGGATGAATATGAGAATGAAGATGAGGATGAAGATGAGGGTGAAAATGAGAATGAAGATGAGGGTGAAAATGAGGATGCAAATAAAGATGTGAATGAAGATGAGGAAGAGAATGAAGATGAGGATGAAAATGAAGATGAGGATGACAATGAAGATGAGGATGAGAATGATGATGAAGATGAGGGTGAAAATGAGAATGAAGAGGAGGATGATAATGAAGATGAGGATGAAGATCAGAATGAAGATGAGGATGAAAATAAAGATGTGAATGAAGATGAGGATGAGAATGAGGATGAAGATGAGGGTGAAAATGAGAATGAAGAGGAGGATGACAATGAAGATGAGGATGAAGATCAGAATGAAGATGAGGATGAAAATAAAGATGTGAATGAAGATGAGGATGGAAATGAAGATGAGGATGACAATGAAGATGATGATGAAGATGAGGATCAAGATGCAGTTGAGAAAGAGGACAATGATGAAGATCAAGATGAGAATGAGGATTGTGTGTGTGGTCCAGGGTGCCAGTCTAAAGTTAAAAGGAGATGAGGATGAAGATGGAGATGAGGATGAAGAAGGAGATGATGATGAAGGAGATGAGAATGAAGATGGTGTGTGTGTGTGAGGTGTCAGTGAAGAGTTAAAAGGAGGAAATGAGAATGAAGATGGAGATGAGGATGAAGAAGAAGATGAGGATGAAGGAGATGAGAATGAAGATGGTGTGTGTGTGTGAGGTGTCAGTGAAGAGTTAAAAGGAGGAAATGAGAATGAAGATGGAGATGAGGATGAAGAAGAAGATGAGGATGAAGGAGATGAGAATGAAGAAGATGATGATGAAGGAGATGAGAATGAAGATGTGTGTGTGTGTGTGTGAGGTGTCAGTGAAGAGTTAAAAGGAGGAGACAGCAGAGAGGACACGACACGCCTCATTGGAGAGATTATGTGCCCACAACAAAACGCGCAGGTCGGCGTGCGAGTCCTGCATAGCACCGGAACTCTCAACCCGCGCACACGCCGCTGTCCTCCGGCACCATGTTGTGCCTGTGACTCCATCAGGACCACCTTCCTTCTTTCTGGAGGCTTTTGCCTTTCTTTTTTCCTCCTTCTTGTGGTCCGAGGTGCCGACCCCCCGCTGTGTGGATTATTGGTTCCGACGCTGCACCACAGGTAAACATGCTGCCGGTACCGGACACAACAATCGGGTAGAGAAAGAGGCTGAGAGGAGGATTTAAAAAAAAAGAAAAAAGGAAGGAAGGTTCGGGTCCAAAAAGCGCCGATTTAAAAGCCGAGTTCGGGATCGGAAGAAAGGCCGAAGTGGAGCAGAGATGAGATTGTGGGAGTGCATGCGAGCTTCATTCTCATCATAATATTACAAATACTAGCTTCTTCCTAATATTACACATACTAGCTTGTCTTCAACAAAACAAGTTGACAGCTTTTTTATTATACTAAACAATTTTATTAGACACACTATTGTTGTCATAGTAACATTTTATTAGACACACTATTGTTGTCATAGTAACATTTTATTTGACACACTATTGTTGTCATAGTAACATTTTATTTGACACACTATTGTTGTCATAGTAACATTTTATTTGACACACTATTGTTGTCATAGTAACATTTTATTTGACACACTATTGTTGTCATAGTAACATTTTATTTGACACACTATTGTTGTCATAGTAACATTTTATTTGACACACTATTGTTGTCATAGTAACATTTTATTAGACACACTATTGTTGTCATAGTAACATTTTATTTGACACACTATTGTTGTCATAGTAACATTTTATTAGACACACTATTGTTGTCATAGTAACATTTTATTTGACACACTATTGTTGTCATAGTAACATTTTATTTGACACACTATTGTTGTCATAGTAACATTTTATTTGACACACTATTGTTGTCATAGTAACATTTTATTAGACACACTATTGTTGTCATAGTAACATTTTATTAGACACACTATTGTTGTCATAGTAACATTTTATTTGACACACTATTGTTGTCATAGTAACATTTTATTCGACACACTATTGTTGTCATAGAAACACCTTTTCATTTGCATCGCGCATTATCGGCGATAAAGACGCATTTCAAAATAAAATGTAATAAAAAGTAAAAAAAGGTACTTTTTAGTTCCACGAGCAACATTTTGGCGCGCTGGGAGCGTCGGTGTCGCGCGCGCGGGAAGAAAAGCAACATTACGAAGAATTGTGGCGCTTTAATTAGTCACGTGGGCGAAGTGGAGGATTATGCTAATGAGGGACACGCGATGGATGATTGATGTTGGATGTATTTCCGCTTTTATTGCACTTTTACACCCGAGCCGCGCGTCCATCTGCCAACACAAAGCAATTATTACTGTGCGTAATCATAAGTAATATCTGTATTTATTACACCTGCATAATCATAAGTAATATCTGTATTTATTACACCTGCATAATCATAAGTAAAATCTGTATTTATTACACCTGCATAATCATAAGTAATATCTGTATTTATTACACCTGCATAATCATAAGTAAAATCTGTATTTATTACACCTGCATAATCATAAGTAATATCTGTATTTATTACACCTGCATAATCATAAGTAAAATCTGTATTTATTACACCTGCATAATCATAAGTAAAATCTGTATTTATTACACCTGCATAATCATAAGTAATATCTGTATTTATTACACCTGCATAATCATAAGTAATATCTGTATTTATTACACCTGCATAATCATAAGTAATATCTGTATTTATTACACCTGCACTTGTTTAAATTGTGCAAACTGCTTTCACTTTCGTTTTGACTGCACTTTACTCTTGTAAATAATATTGTCAACATTCGAGGGAAATGTCCTTTTCATGGACATGGTTTGTCATTTGGGTATTTGACCTTGTAAATGCTAGAACTGGTTGTTAGTAATAAGATGATTATTATGCACTCCTGCTGTGTCGTCATTATTCATATTGTCAGAGTGCTGCCGTGATGAGCTGGGAATTAATTAGGATGAACAAATCCGTCGGCAGCTGCTTGGCTCCGTGCGAGAGATGATGTATTCTTCTTCTCTGCAGCAGCGAATCATGACTTTCATGTTGGGACGCACTTCAATCTCACCTTTTGTCTTTTTTTCCTGCAAGACTTTAGATACCTAGCATCATTTTTAACATTAGACAGGATGTGACATGTTTACAACACTCTTACATTGCACTTACTAAAACTATTGTTACAAAAACATTTTGAATTGGAGCATTGTAATATTGTAATAACAAAGGTGTAGCCATGTTTTAACTTCTTTAAAAAAGGTGTGGCAATTGTGTTCATTTATAACAAAGGTGTACAATTGTCTAATATTTTTAAAAATATGTAACAATTGTGTGTTAAATTATAACAAAGGTGTAACAAATGACTATTTTTTTTAAATATTTTTAAAAAGGTGTAACAATTGTCTAATATTTTTAAACAGATTTAATAAAAGTGTAAGAAGGTGTAACACTTGTGTAACAAACGTGTGTTAAATTATAATAAAGGTGTAACAACTGTCACATTTTTAAACAAATTTTAAAAAAGGCGTAAAAATTGTTTTAACTAATGTAAAAATATGCGTAACAATTGTTTTAACACATTTTAAAAAGGCGTAACAATTGTTTTAAGAAATTAAAAAAGGCGTAATAATTGTTTTAACAATTTTTAAAAAGATGTAACAAAGGCGTAACAATTGTGTGCTAAATTATAGCAAACGTGTAACAATTTTTAAAAAGATAAAAAAAAGGGGTAACAAATTTGTAACAATTGTGTGTTCAACTATAACAAAGGTGTAGCAATTGTGTAAAATGTTTAGCTTATTTAAAAAGGTGTAACAAATGTGTAAATAGTGTAACAATTGTGTGTTAAATTATAACATAGGTGTATCAATCGTGTAACAATTAAAAAAGGGGAAAAAAAGGTCTAACAATTGTGTATTAAATTTAAACAAAGGTTTAACAATCTTGTTAAAAGTGTAACAATTGTGTGACAAAAGTGTAGCACTTATGTAACACGCGTGCTAAGTTATAACAAAGGTGTATCCATTTTTTTTTCATTACAAAAAAGGTGTAACAATTTGGATGGATGTGTAACAATTGTGTAAGAAGGGTGTAACAATTGTATAAAAACTGTGTAACATCCACCCATCAATTTTCTACCGCTTAATTGTGTAAAAAAGTGTAACAATCATGTAAGAGTTGCATAAGACAGTGTAAAAAAGGTGTAACAATTGTGTAAAAAAGTGTAACAATCATGCAAGAGTTGCATAAGACAGTGTAAAAAAGGTGTAACAATTGTGTAAAAAAGTGTAACAATCATGTAAGAGTTGCATAAGACAGTGTAAAAAAGGTGTAACAATTGTGTAAAAAAGTGTAACAATCATGCAAGAGTTGCATAAGACAGTGTAAAAAGGGTGTAACAATTGTGTAAAAAAGTGTAACAATTATGTAAGGGATGCGTAAAAAGTGCAAAAAAATATGTAACCATCGTGTAAGAGTTGCTTAAAAAAGTGTAACAGTTGTGTAAAAAAAAAGAAGTGTAACAATTGTGTAAGAGTTCAAAGGTTCAAAAAAAGTGTACAAAATGTGTAACAATTGTGTAAGAGTTGTGGGGAAAAAGGTGTAACAATCGTGTAAGAAAGTGTAAAAAAAAAGGTGTAACAATTGTGTAAAAAAGGTGTAACAAATGTGTAAAAAAGGTGTAACAATTGTATTTGAAAAAAAGGTGTAACAATTGTGTAAAAAAGGTGTAACAAATGTGTAAAAAAGGTGTAACAATTGTATTTAAAAAAAAGGTGTAACAATGGTGTGTTTCCCCCAGCTTGCCATGGAGGAGTCGAGCTCTCACAAGGTGGTCTGGGAGGGCGACACCAAGGCGGTCCAACAATGTCTGACAGACATCTTCACCAGCGTCTACACCACCTGTGACGTACCTGAGAGCGCCATCTTTGGGCCGTGCGTGCTCAGTCACACCTCCATGTACGACAGCATCGCCTTCGTCGCACTCAAGGCCACCGACAAACGCACCGCCCCCTACATCTTCCGCGTAAGACTTCCTGTCTTATATTATGGATCATCATATACAACATTGTATAGTATTCTATATTACAAACACTATTGTCTATTATTGATGATCATATACAATATTGTATATTATTCTAGATTATAAACAATATTCTATATCATTAATTATCATACACAATACTGTATATTATTGATGATCATGTACAACATTTTTTTACTATATAATATCCTATTTATACATATATATATATATATATATATATATATATATATATATATATATATATATATATATATATATATATATATATATATATATATATATATATATGACATTCCATTCAGAGTGAATTAGCAAAGTGAACGCCAGAAGGAGTCAAATATTGTTGATATTTTTACAAAGTGACTTCAAGATGAAATATGTCTTATTATTGCATTTTTCTACCAAATACATTTGGAATCATTTCAATATTTGTATTTAATATTCATACTATATTTGACCCCACTGAATTAAAACCACATTATCAGTATTACTATGATGATTAGGGTTATGATGAATATGATGACTATTATTATTATTTTTGTATTATTATCGTTATTATCATTAATGTATTATCATGATTGTATTATTATAATTGCTACCATTGTCATTATTACTATTATCATTATAATTATTATATAAATAATAATAATAATCATAAAAAAACTGTTTTGTACTTTTAAATCTTTTCTCTTATCAATCAAAGTTTATTTGTATAGCCCTAAATCCCGAGTGTCTCAAAGGGCTGCAAAAGCCACAACGACATCCTCGGCTCAGATCTTCTTGACTTCTTTTATTTAAATTCAACTTTTCCTAATATTATTATTACACATGACTATTATTCAAACATTTCTCATTCAAATGATCATAATTATTTATTAAAATTGTTTCTCTGATTAAAAACATTCATGTGAGATTCTCGTATATATATTTTTGGATAAAAGATGTTCTATCATTTTATGAATACAAAATATATTACAGAGAGCTGTAGGGAACATGTGTGGATTCAAAACATTCAATTGAAATAAAAAAATATATATTTCTTAAAGATTTTTGCGCTTACTGTCCATCCATCTGGAACGGCTCTGGACTTGTGATGAGTTAGTCGACAGCCATCACGCAGTGGACTTCTTTACAGGAGCTTTTATTCTGAAAATGGAAGTAAAAATGACATAAATCGACACTATCATTACACAGCATGGACTCTATAGAAGTTGCAAAAAGTCAACACTGCCGACTAGCGGCCAAAATAAAGAAGTGCGTGGGGAAGGAGTTCAATAAAAGCACATTTCGAGTATTACACATCAAGTAACAATCACGTTGTAGCGCTAACATGCTTTTTACCGACAGGAAGTACTGGTCACGTGACACGAAAGATAGAAAACATGCTTTTTACCGACAGGAAGTAGTGGTCACGTGACACGAAAGACAGAAAACATACTTTTTACCGACAGGAAGTAGTGGTCACGTGACACGAAAGACAGAAAACATACTCTTTACTGACAGGACGTAGTGGTCACGTGACACGAAAGATAGAAAACATACTTTTTACCGACAGGAAGTAGTGGTCATGTGACACGAAAAATAGAAAACATACTTTTTACCGACAGGAAGTACTGGTCACGTGACACGAAAGATAGAAAACATACTTTTTACCGACAGGAAGTAGTGGTCACGTGACATGAAAGAGGACCGCTTCAAACAAATCGCGCCAACACTGTCACTCAAACAAAACGCTCGTAGCGCTCAAACTAGCTGTTAAAATAACACAAAAACACTTGATATGTTTAAGGCACAAAAAAAGTCAACAATATACGGCAAGAATTACAAAAATAAACCTTTTTTTTGTTTGTTAATAAACGACACACAGCACGATACCAATTTGGACACACCTCGCAGCGGCATCGCAAGCAGGAAGTGAGGCGGAAGAGGAGGAGCTACAGAAACTACGGAAGCCTGACAGCGTGCCATGACAGGAAGGAGTCAAATAAAAGAACAGTCAATCAACAAAAATAAAGAACTCTTTTGAGATAAAATTCACACAACCTTCAAAACCATTCGGAAATATTAATGAAGTGCATTTTTAACTTAATTTGACATTGTTTGAATAGCAACATGATTTATTGATTATATGACTAAAGTCAAATAAGGAGACCATGTGTGTGTCGCAGGTGGACACGTCAGCTGCTAGCAGCACCTCAGAAGGTCTCATGTGGCTCCGGCTGGTCCAGTCGGCGCGGGACAAGGAGGAGCAGAACCTGGAAGCGTACGTGAAGAACGGGCAACTCTTCTACCGCTCGCTGCGTCGCATCGAGAAGGACGAGGAGCTGCTGGTCTGGTACGGCAAGGACTTGGTAGAACTGCTGCTGCTCAGCTCTAGCAGGGCGCCTGCTAAAAGCAAAGGTGAGACGCCACCGTCTTTTTCGGTTCTGGTCCTGCCAAAGATGGTCTGAAGCTAAAAGGTTGTGTTTCCCCCAAGAAGGTTCCACCCACAACTCGTGTCCGGACTGCAGCCAGCGGTTCCAGTTTGAGTTCCCCTTCCTGGCCCACCTGCGGTTCCGCTGTACCAAAAGACTACAGAACCTGACGGGGGCGGACGAGGAGCCCGGCAAGGAGGGCCGCCCCGACCGACCCAACGTGACGCCCACCAGGACCAGCCCAAAGCTGGGCCGCTCCGAGGGCTTCGGGAGTCCTCAGGACGCCAACAAACCTTCCACTGACTTTCACAACCTTGCTCGGGATCTGGAGAACAACCGGACCAGTCCGCTCAGAGACAAGGAGGCCGAGGTCAGCAGCGAGAGTTCTGGGAAGAGAAAGTTCTCCGAGATTGAGGACAGGGAGTCTCGGCGGCCCGTGGTGTCCCAGTCTAAGTCTAAAGAAGAACTGGCCACGTCGGCTCAGAACTACAGAGGCGTGTACGGCCTGGAGGAGAACCACAGGTCGCTTTCCTCGTCGGGGTCTTCAGAAAACTCAGAGACCAAACGCAGCGCCTTCACCGAGGTCAAGAAGTCCGCCCAGACCCTCAAGAACCACGGCTCCAGCAAGAGCCTTTCCGGCGCTAACTCTGAAAACAAAGATGGCGGGCGGCCCGGCAGCAACCCCTCAGAGAAGCACCTGAGCATCCGGCAGGTTCTGTCGGAGACCCAGCCGCCCCAGACGCAGCCCATGGGGAGCGCCTTCACCTCAGTGAGCCAGCAGGGCGGCGGCGAGAGGAAGAGCGCCTTCAGCCAACCTTCCCGGTCCTCCTTCTCCCAGATCTCCCCGCTGGTGATGCCCCCCAAGCTGCTGGACTGCCACCCGGCGGTGGGCGACACTATCTCGTCCAGCCGCCTCTACCAGGCCGACCACCTCGCCGCCAAGCTGCAGGGCGCCGAGCTGGGCGCCAACTGCCCAGTGCCGGGCGGAATGGCCAAGCAGAGCCCCTTCGTGTACGCCGCCGCCGCCACCACCTTCTGGCCCAAGAACTCGGGCACCATCCAGCTCCAGATGCCCTCTGCCCTCACCCTGCTGCCGCCCTCCTTCACCTCGCTCTGCCTGCCGGCGCAGAACTGGTGTGCCAAGTGCAACGCCTCCTTCCGCATGACCTCGGACTTGGTCTACCACATGCGCTCGCACCACAAGAAGGAGTACGCCATGGAGCCGCTGGTCAAGCGGCGGCGCGAGGAGAAACTCAAATGTCCAATCTGCAACGAGTCCTTCCGGGAGCGCCATCACCTGTCCCGTCACATGACCTCCCACAACTGACTGAGGCCACGCCCCCTGCACCCCCTTTGCACTGGTTCTCCACCCCTCCCACCTTTTCTTCTGTATGAAAATGCATCGGGCCTCTGGAGTGACTCCGAAATCAGTCTGGAATGAGTTTTATTTGAATCGGGAACACAACTGGAATGAATGTGGAATGAGTCTGGAATGAGTTTAGAATTAATCTGGGATGAGTCTGAATTAAATCTGAAATGAGTCTGAAATTAGTTTAGAATCAATCTGGAATGAGTCTGAATTGAATCTGAAATTAATCTGGAATGAGTCTGGAATGAGTTTACAAACAATCTGGAATGAGTCTGAATTTAATCTAAAAGGAATCAGGAATGAGTCTGAATTTAATCTGAAATGAATCTGGAATGAGTGTAAAATGAATCTGGAATGAGTCTGAATTAATCGTAAATGAATCTGGAATGAGTCTGAATTAATCGTAAATGAATCAGGAATGAGTCTGAATTAATCGTAAATGAATCAGGATTGAGTCTGAAATTAGTGTAATGAGTGTAGGATCAATCTGGAATGGGTCTGAAATTAGTTCATAATGAGTTTGATTGAAATCGGGAATTGATCTGGAATGGGTCTGAAATTAGTTCATAATGAGTTTGATTGAAATCGAGAATTGATCTGGAATGAATTTGAAAAGAGTCTGAAATGAGTAAAACAAGTCTAGAAGGAATCTGAAAGAGTCTCAAAAGAAACTGAAATGAGTTTAAAGTGAGTCTGAAATGATTCTCCAAGGAATCTGAAATTAGTCTCAAACGAGTGAAAGGAATAAAATTAGTCTGGGATTAATCTGTAATAAATCTGACATTAATCCACAATGAGTTTGATTTGAATCGGGTATAGATCTTGAATGAATTCGGAATTAGTCCGAAATAAATTTGAAGAGTCTGAAATGAGTAAAACGAGTCTAGAACAAAACTGGAAAGCGTCTCAAATGAAACTGAAATTAGTCTGAAAACAGTGAATTAAGTCTCGAATAAATCTGGAATGAGTCTAAAATGAGTGTAGAATAATTCTGGAATGAGTCTGAAATTAGTTCATAATGAGTTTAATTTGAATCGGAAATAGATCTGGATTCAATCTGGAAAGAGTCTTGAATTAGAACAGAGTGGTCTTGATTTGAATTAGGAATAAACCTGGAATGAGTATGAAATGAGTGTGGAATGAGTTCATAATGAGTTCAATTTGAATCGGAAATGTATCTGGATTAAATCTGGAATGAGTCTGAAATTAAACCATAATGAAATCGATTTGAATTGGAACAGATCTGGAATGAATCTGGAAAAGCCTGAAATGAGTCTAGAATGAATATGGAATGGGTGTAAAATGAGTCCATAATGAGTTTGACTTGAATCGGGAATAGATCAGAAAAGTATCTGGAATGAGTCTGAAATGAGTATAGAATACATCTGGAAAAAAAGATGAATTCAGTCCATATTGAGTTTGATTTGAATCAGGAATAGATTTGGAATGAATCTGAAATGATTAAAATGTGTTTGATATGACTCTGGAAGAGACCTGGGATGAATCTGGAACGAGTCAGAAGTTAGTTCAGAATGAGTTCGATTTGAATCGGAAGTAGATCTGGATTAAATCTGGAATGACTCTGAAATGAACCATAATGAATTTTATTTGAATTGGGAACAGATCTGGAATGAATCTGGAAAAAATCTGAATTCAGTCCATATCGAGTTTGATTTGAATCGGAACTAGATTTGTAATAAATCTGAAATGAGTGAAATGTGTTTGATATGACTCTGCAATAAACTTGGAATGAATCTGGAACAAGTCTGAAATGAGTCTAGAATGAATGTGGAATGAATCTGAAATGAGTGAAATGTGTTTGATTGTGACTCTGGAATGAGTCTGAAGTTAGTTGATCATGAATTGGATTTGAATCAGGACTAGATGTGGAATGACTGAGACATGTTTGATATGAATGTGGTGTGGAATGAACGGTGAAGGTTTTGAATATGAATCAGATCTATTTATGAAGCACTTGGTGTAAATGTACAGTAAGTTGTATTTAATATGAGGAGGTGCATGTTCCAATAATAAATATTTGTCTTGTGTGAGGAATATTTCAGTGAAGAAAAGTTTACAATCTTGTTCAACCACAATAAAATAGATTTATTTTCAAATCTCTCCTGTCTGAATCCTTTCAACAATATTATTGATCAAATGTGACTTGACATCATCGCACTTTATTTGCAATCGTTACTTCCACAGTCCTTTCAAAATAAAATACAATAGACAAACAGTGCACGGCTGTCCGAGGTCTGATAATAAAAACATTTATTGTTTTAAAAAGGCAACAATATTTGTACTTATCTTTACATCCAAACACAAATATATAACATTTCAACCCTTTAAGTGCAGGTTGTTTATTGTAAGAAAAATGTGCACAAAAATGAGGCATTTTATACATACTGAATTAACAATGTTAATAATAAACTCATTTTGATGCATTATTCGTTGTTTTTTTTACAAACTAGGAACAAACTACATTTTTAAAACTGAATGTGCTTATTATTATTATTATTATTATTATTATTATTATTATTATTATGCATTAACTTACTTAAAGCTATGCGCTAAATTTCCCACTGCCATTATTATTTATTAGAGACAATGTGTTGTTATCAGTTATGACGGATGATTTTCTAGGTTATTAAAAATCCATCCATTTCCTACCGCTTGTCCCTTTGATCATATATTAGTCATCGTGAAATCTTTACGTCCGCGTAGAAAACAATTGCTTTTTCTTTGACGGGAAACATGAAATAGCATGTTGATATCTCATCAATAACGATCAAAAGCGTTCATTTGGGTAATATAATAATTGCTATGTAATATAGAGAGTGTGAGGATTATGAAAGCAGATCAAGTGAGGCTCACGCTGAAAGACGTGCAAAGACCGCCATCAAGTGGCAGGAAAGTGAAAGACAGCCAATAATATTCACATGCAGTCAAATGTACTAAAATGTAATTTTGAATTGTGCACAATAAGATGACAAATACAACAAAATATATTGTAAAATGACAAGATGTAAAAGTGGACTTTTTGCAACAATTCAATACATTTTTTTACTAAAACATAATTTTTTTGCCTCCTTAAAGTTTATACTCCTTTTCGGACACATCACTTCATTTAAAAAAAAAATAAAATAATCATTTTGCTATTCTTATTTTTCATCTTTTCTACATGACATTATTATATTGATCATCGTCTTTATTTCACATTATTTTACAAATTATTACAAAGCAGAGTTTTGATGCCATCTAGTGTACGAAGATATAATGACAATCTCAAACATTTTAATGGGTTTTTGTGTTTATTAAAATGTTGTGTTATCATAATGTGTTTATTATAATGTTGTATTGTAATATTTTATTATAATGTGTTTATTATAATGTTTTATCATAATGTGTTTATTATAATGTTGTATTATAATCTTTTATTATAATGTGTTTATTATGTTTTATCATAATGTGTTTATTATAATGTTTTATTATAATGTGTTTATTATAATGTTTTATTATAATGTTTTATTATAATGTGTTTATTGTAATGTGTTTATTATAATGTTTTATTATAATGTGTTTATTATAATGTGTTTATTATAATGTTTTCTTATAATGTTTTATTCTAATGTGTTTATTATAATGTTTTATTATTTGTTTTTATTAAAAATGTGTTTATTATAATGTTTTTTATAATGTTTTTATTATGTTTTATTATAATGTTTTTTTAAATGTGTTTATTATAATGTTTTTACTATAATGATTTAATTATAATGTTTTTATTATGATGTGTTTATTGTAATGTTTTTACTATAATGTTTTATTATGATGTTTTTATTATAATGTTTTAATTATAATGTTTTGTTACAATGTGTTTTTTTGTAATGTTTTATTATAATGATTTAATTATAATGTTTTTATTATAATGTTTTTATTACAATGTGTTTATTATAATGTTTTTATTACAATGTGTTTATTTTTATGTTTTTATTAGAATGTTTTATCATAATGTGTTTATTATAATGTTTTATTATCGTGTTTTATTATTATGTTTTTATTATAATGTTTTATTATGATGTGTTTGATGGGTTCTACTTTTCTACCTTCAGGTACTCAAAGCGCTTTTGACACTTTTTCCACATTCACCCATTCACACACACATTCACACATACATTCACACACACATTCACACACACATTCACACATACATTCACACACACATTCACACACACATTCACACACACATTCACACACACATTCACACATACATTCACACACACATTCACACACACATTCACACACACACATTCACACATACATTCACACACACATTCACACACACATTCACACACACATTCACACATACATTCACACACACATTCACACACACATTCACACACACATTCACACACACATTCACACACACATTCACACACACACATTCACACATACATTCACACACACACTCACACACACATTCACACACACACATTCACACATACATTCACACACACATTCACACACACATTCACACACACATTCACACACACATTCACACACACATTCACACATACATTCACACACACACATTCACACATACATTCACACACACATTCACACACACATTCACACATACATTCACACATACATTCACACTCACATTCACACACACATTCACACACACATTCACACACACACATTCACACATACACTCACACTCACATTCACACACACACACACACACACACACACACACACACACACACACACACACACACACACACACACACACACACACACACACACACACACACACACACACACACACACAGCAATGACATTTAGTGACCTCATGCTTGTGTCATGGCCTCATGTGCGTGCCCCAGACCCTCCTTTGTTACGTCCTAATACTTTGTTGTCCTATGTTGTCCTATGTTGTGCTATGTTGTCCTATGTTGTCCTATGTTGTGGTCCTATGTTGTCCTATGTTGTCCTATGTTGTGCTATGTTGTCCTATGTTGTCCCATGTTGTCCTATGTTGTCCTATGTTGTGCTATGTTGTCCTATGTTGTGCTATGTTGTCCTATGTTGTCCTATGTTGTCCTATGTTGTCCTATGTTGTGGTCCTATGTTGTGCTATGTTGTGCTATGTTGTGCTGTTGTCCTATGTTGTCCTATGTTGTCCTATGTTGTGGTCCTATGTTGTGCTATGTTGTGCTATGTTGTGCTATGTTGTCCTATGTTGTCCTATGTTGTGGTCCTATGTTGTCCTATGTTGTCCTATGTTGTGGTCCTATGTTGTGCTATGTTGTGCTATGTTGTGCTATGTTGTCCTATGTTGTGGTCCTATGTTGTCCTATGTTGTCCTATGTTGTGGTCTTATTAAAGTAGCAATGATTGTCACACACACACTAGGTGTGGTGAGATTATTCCCTGCATGTGACTCATCACCCTCAACCCCTGGGAGGTGAGGGGAGCAGTGAGCAGCAGCGGTGGCCGCGCCCGGGAATAATTTTTGGTGATTTAACCCCCAATTCCAAGCCTTGATGCTGAGTGCCAAGCAGGGAGGTAATGGCTCCCATTTTTATAGTCTTTGGTATGACTCGGCCGGGGTTTGGACTCACAACCTACCCATCTCAGGGCGGACACTCTAACCTTATGTCATCCTATGTGGTGGTCCTTTGTGGTGGTCCTATGTGGTGGTCCTATGTGGTAGTCTTATGTGGTGGTCCTTTGTGGTGGTCCTATGTGGTGGTCCTATGTGGTGGTCCTTTGTGGTGGTCCTATGTGGTGGTCCTATGTGGTGGTCCTATGTGGTAGTCTTATGTGGTGGTCCTATGTGGTGGTCCTATGTGGTGGTCCTTTGTGGTGGTCCTATGTGGTAGTCTTATGTGGTGGTCCTTTGTGGTGGTCCTATGTGGTGGTCCTATGTGGTGGTCCTTTGTGGTGGTCCTATGTGGTGGTCCTATGTGGTAGTCTTATGTGGTGGTCCTTTGTGGTGGTCCTATGTGGTGGTCCTTTGTGGTGGTCCTATGTGGTGGTCCTATGTGGTAGTCTTATGTGGTGGTCCTTTGTGGTGGTCCTATGTGGTGGTCCTATGTGGTGGTCCTTTGTGGTGGTCCTATGTGGTGGTCCTATGTGGTAGCCTTATGTGGTGGTCCTTTGTGGTGGTCCTATGTGGTGGTCCTATGTGGTGGTCCTTTGTGGTGGTCCTATGTGGTGGTCCTGTGTGGTGGTCCTATGTGGTAGTCTTATGTGGTGGTCCTATGTGGTGGTCCTGTGTGGTGGTCCTTTGTGGTGGTCCTATGTGGTGGTCCTATTTGGTGGTCCTTTGTGGTGGTCCTATGTGGTGGCCCTATGTGGTGGTCCTATGTGGTGGTCCTATGTGGTGGTCCTTTGTGGTGGTCCTATGTGGTGGTCCTATGTGGTGGTCTTATGTGGTGGTCCTATGTGGTGGTCCTATGTGGTGGCCCTTTGTGGTGGTCCTATGTGGTGGTCCTATGTGGTGGTCCTATGTGGTGGTCCTTTGTGGTGGTCCTATGTGGTAGTCTTATGTGGTGGTCCTTTGTGGTGGTCCTATGTGGTGGTCTTATGTGGTGGTCCTATGTGGTGGTCCTATGTGGTGGTCCTATGTGGTGGTCCTATGTGGTGGTCTTATGTGGTGGTCCTATGTGGTGGTCCTATGTGGTGGTCTTATGTGGTGGTCTTATGTGGTGGTCCTATGTGGTGGTCTTATGTGGTGGTCCTATGTGGTGGTCCTATGTGGTGGTCCTTTGTGGTGGTCCTATGTGGTGGTCCTATGTGGTGGTCTTATGTGGTGGTCCTATGTGGTGGTCCTATGTGGTGGCCCTTTGTGGTGGTCCTATGTGGTGGTCCTATGTGGTGGTCTTATGTGGTGGTCTTATGTGGTGGTCCTATGTGGTGGTCCTTTGTGGTGGTCCTATGTGGTGGTCCTATGTGATGTGGTCCTTTGTGGTGGTCCTATGTGGTGGTCCTATGTGGTGGTCCTTTGTGGTGGTCCTATGTGGTGGTCCTATGTGGTGGTCCTTTGTGGTGGTCCTTTGTGGTGGTCCTATGTGGTGGTCCTTTGTGGTGGTCCTATGTGGTGGTCTTATGTGGTGGTCCTATGTGGTGGTCCTATGTGGTGGTCCTTTGTGGTGGTCCTATGTGGTGGTCCTATGTGGTGGTCCTATGTGGTGGTCCTTTGTGGTGGTCCTATGTGGTGGTCCTATGTGGTGGTCTTATGTGGCGGTCCTATGTGGTGGTCCTATGTGGCGGTCCTATGTGGTGGTCCTATGTGGTGGTCCTATGCGGTGGTCCTATGCGGTGGTGCTTTGTGGTGCCCCATGTGGTGGTCCTATGTGGTGGTCCTATGTGGTAGTCTTATGTGGTGGTCCTATGTGGTGGTCCTATGTGGTGGTCCTATGCGGTGGTCCTATGTGGTGGTGTTATGTTTTGGTCCTATGTGGTGGTCCCATGTGGTGGTCCTATGTGGTGGTCCTATGTGGTGGTCCTATGCGGTGGTCCTTTGTGGTGGTCCTATGTGGTGGTCCTATGTGGTGGTCCTATATGGTAGTCTTATGTGGTGGTCCTATGTGGTGGTCCTATGTGGTGGTCTTATGTGGTGGTCCTATGTGGTGGTCTTATGTTTTGGTCCTATGTGGTGGTCCTATGTGGTGGTCCTATGTGGTGGTCTTATGTTTTGGTCCTATGTGGTGGTCTTATGTTTTGGTCCTATGTGGTGGTCCTATGTGGTGGTCCTATGTGGTGGTCTTATGTTTTGGTCCTATGTGGTGGTCCTATGTGGTGGTCCTATGTGGTGGTCTTATGTGGTGGTCCTATGTGGTGGTCTTATGTTTTGGTCCTATGTGGTGGTCCTATGTGGTGGTCTTATGTGGTGGTCCTATGTGGTGGTCCTATGTGGTGGTCCTATGTGGTGGTCTTATGTGGTGGTCCTATGTGGTGGTCTTATGTGGTGGTCCTATGTGGTGGCCTTACGTGGTGGTCCTATGTGGT
This sequence comes from Entelurus aequoreus, assembly GCF_033978785.1. Lineage (NCBI taxonomy): Eukaryota > Metazoa > Chordata > Actinopteri > Syngnathiformes > Syngnathidae > Entelurus > Entelurus aequoreus. The sequence continues at coordinate 592,790 of NC_084747.1, forward strand.
GGTCCTATGTGGTGGTCCTATGTGGTGGTCTTATGTTTTGGTCCTATGTGGTGGTCCTATGTGGTGGTCCTATGTGGTGGTCTTATGTTTTGGTCCTATGTGGTGGTCCTATGTGGTGGTCCTATGTGGTGGTAGCACATATCCAACACTTTGGACGTATTCTCTCTGGAAGAGCTAGTGGGCAGCCTAGGACAAGGTCAGCTCTCTTGGTTGTTGCGTGTGTATGATTTATTGCTCATTTTCTTGTTGTGTGCTACTTTTGTAGCTGTGTGCAGACAGGAAGTGACATCATGTCTTGTACTGAAGTGACATCATGTCTTCTACTGCAGTGACATCATGTCTTGTACTGAAGTGACATCATGTCTTCTACGGAAGTGACATCATGTCTTGTACTGAAGTGACATCATGTCTACTACTGAAGTGACATGATGTATTCTACTGAAGTGACATCATGTCTTCTACTGAAGTGACATCATGTCTTGTACTGAAGTGACATCATGTCTTGTACTGAAGTGACATGATGTCTTCTACTGAAGTGACATCATGTCTTGTACTGAAGTGACATCATGTCTTCTACTGAAGTGACATCATGTCTTGTACTGAAGTGACATCATGTCTTCTACTGAAGTGACATGATGTCTTCTACTGAAGTGACATCATGTCTTCTACTGAAGTGACATGATGTCTTCTACTGAAGTGACATCATGTCTTGTACTGAAGTGACATCATGTCTTCTACTGAAGTGACATCATGTCATCTACTGAAGTGACATCATGTCTTGTACTGAAGTGACATCATGTCTTCTACTGAAGTGACATGATGTCTTCTAGTGAAGTGACATCATGTCTTGTACTGAAGTGACATCATGTCTTCTAGTGAAGTGACATCATGTCTTCTACTGAAGTGACATCATGTCTTCTAGTGAAGTGACATCATGTCTTCTACTGAAGTGACATCATGTCTTCTACTGAAGTGACATCATGTCTTCAACTGAAGTGACATCATGTCTACTACTGAAGTGACATCATGTCTTCAACTGAAGTGACATCATGTCTTCTACTGAAGTGACATCATGTCTACTACTGAAGTGACATCATGTCTTCTACTGAAGTGACATCATGTCTTCTACTGAAGTGACATCATGTCTTCAACTGAAGTGACATCATGTCTTCTACTGAAGTGACATCATGTCTTCAACTGAAGTGACATCATGTCTTCAACTGAAGTGACATCATGTCTACTACTGAAGTGACATCATGTCTTCTACTGAAGTGACATCATATCTTCTACTGAAGTGACATGATGTCTTCTACTGAAGTGACATCATGTCTTCTACTGAAGTGACATCATGTCTTCTACTGAAGTGACATGATGTCTTTTACTGAAGTGACATCATGTCTTCTACTGAAGTGACATCATGTCTTCTAGTGAAGTGACATCATGTCTTCTAGTGAAGTGACATCATGTCTTCTAGTGAAGTGACATCATGTCTTCTAGTGAAGTGACATCATGTCTTGTACTTCCTGTGTGCTCTTCATGACTTTACAAGCAGGTCATTCAGTGGGGGTGAAGCAGGTCTACCGTGTCCTGCTGATCCTTCAGCTGCACTGCCCTCGGTCTGCCTCCTGCTGGACTATGACATCATTACTGTCCATAGACAGGTGCTGAGCTATTTTGAACTACATTTACCCAGCATGCATCACTCAGTTGACCCCTGTGCTACCTGTCACCCCACACTCCAATGTCTGGCATGGTGTTGATGGCAAACACTTTGCTGCTGAGAGATTTATGTCACACCTGTTCCTCAGCCCCGCCCCCTGGGGGAGGAGCTCTGAGTACACTCTTCTCAAAAAAGGAAAAGTCTTCTTCAAAGTAGTTAAGTCAGCATCTAGAGATGCCACACCTGGCAGGTGGGAGGGATCGTCTTGGCTAATGCTCACTAACACAGCTTTACACACAACAATATTGGAGAGGAATATGTCTTTTGTGTATAGGGTATAGTCTAATGTCGTCCTATATTGTCTTCCTACGTATAGTCTAATGTCGTCCTATATTGTCATCCTACGTATAGTCTAATGTCGTCCTATATTGTCTTTCTACGTATAGTCTAATGTCGTCCTATATTGTCTTCCTACGTATAGTCTAATGTCGTCCTATATTGTCTTCCTACGTATAGTCTAATGTCGTCCTATATTGTCTTCCTACGTATAGTCTAATGTCGTCCTATATTGTCTTCCTACGTATAGTCTAATGTCGTCCTATATTGTCTTCCTACGTATAGTCTAATGTCGTCCTATATTGTCTTCCTACGTATAGTCTAATGTCGTCCAATATTGTCTTCCTACGTATAGTCTAATGTCGTCCTATATTGTCTTTCTACGTATAGTCTAATGTCGTCCTATATTGTCTTCCTACGTATAGTCTAATGTCGTCCTATATTGTCTTCCTATGTATAGTCTAATGTCGTCCTATATTGTCTTCCTACGTATACTCTAATTTCGTCCTATATTGTCTTCCTACGTATAGTCTAATGTCGTCCTATATTGTCTTCCTACGTATAGTCTAATGTCGTCCTATATTGTCTTCCTACGTATAGTCTAATGTCGTCCTATATTGTCTTTCTACGTATAGTCTAATGTCGTCCTATATTGTCTTCCTATGTATAGTCTAATGTCGTCCTATATTGTCTTCCTACGTATAGTCTAATGTCGTCCTATATTGTCTTCCTACGTATAGTCTAATGTCGTCCTATATTGTCTTCCTACGTATAGTCTAATGTCGTCCTATATTGTCTTCCTACGTATAGTCTAATGTCGTCCAATATTGTCTTCCTACGTATAGTCTAATGTCGTCCTATATTGTCTTCCTACGTATAGTCTAATGTCGTCCTATATTGTCTTCCTACGTATAGTCTAATGTCGTCCTATATTGTCTTTCTACGTATAGTCTAATGTCGTCCTATATTGTCTTCCTACGTATAGTCTAATGTCGTCCTATATTGTCTTCCTATGTATAGTCTAATGTCGTCCTATATTGTCTTCCTATGTATAGTCTAATGTCGTCCTATATTGTCTTCCTACGTATAGTCTAATGTCGTCCTATATTGTCTTCCTACGTATAGTCTAATGTCGTCCTATATTGTCTTCCTACGTATAGTCTAATGTCGTCCTATATTGTCTTCCTACGTATAGTCTAATGTCGTCCTATATTGTCTTCCTACGTATAGTCTAATGTCGTCCTATATTGTCTTCCTACGTATAGTCTAATGTCGTCCTATATTGTCTTCCTACGTATAGTCTAATGTCGTCCTATATTGTCTTCCTATGTATAGTCTAATGTCGTCCTATATTGTCTTCCTACGTATAGTCTAATGTCGTCCTATATTGTCTTCCTACGTATAGTCTAATGTCGTCCTATATTGTCTTCCTACGTATAGTCTAATGTCGTCCTATATTGGCTTCCTACGTATAGTCTAATGTCGTCCTATATTGTCTTCTTACGTATAGTCTAATGTCGTCCTATATTGTCTTCCTACGTATAGTCTAATGAATAGGTTGAGTTTGTAGATGATTGAGGTATGAGATGATTGAGGTATGAGTTAGTAGATGATTGAGGTATGAGTTAGTAGATGATTGAGGTATGAGTTCATAGATGATTGAGGTATGAGTTAGTAGATGATTGAGGTATGAGTTAGTAGATGATTGAGGTATGAGTTAGTAGATGATTGAGGTAGGAGTTAGTAGATGATTGAGGTATGAGTTCATAGATGATTGAGGTATGAGTTAGTAGATGATTGAGGTATGAGTCAGTAGATGATTGAGGTATGAGTTAGTAGATGATTGAGGTATGAGTTCATAGATGATTGAGGTATGAGTTAGTAGATGATTGAGGTATGAGTTAGTAGATGATTGAGGTATGAGTTAGTAGATGATTGAGGTATGAGTTAGTAGATGATTGAGGCATTAGTAAGTAGATGATTGAGGTATGAGTTAGTAGATGATTGAAGCATTAGTAAGTAGATGATTGAGGTATGAGTTAGTAGATGATTGAGGTATGAGTTAATAGATGATTGAGGCATTAGTAAGTAGATGATTGAGGTATGGGTTAGTAGATGATTGAGGTATGAGTTAGTAGATGATTGAGGTATGAGTTAGTAGATGATTGAGGTATGAGTTAGTAGATGATTGAGGCATTAGTAAGTAGATGATTGAGGTATGAGTTAGTAGATGATTGAGGTATGAGTTAGTAGATGATTGAGGTATGAGTTAGTAGATGATTGAGGTATGAGTTAGTAGATGATTGAGGCATTAGTAAGTAGATGATTGAGGTATGAGTTAGTAGATGTTTGAGGTATGAGTTAGTAGATGATTGAGGTATGAGTTAGTAGATGATTGAGGCATTAGTAAGTAGATGATTGAGGTATGAGTTAGTAGATGATTGAGGTATGAGTTCATAGATGATTGAGGTATGAGTTAGTAGATGATTGAGGTATGAGTTAGTAGATGATTGAGGTATGAGTAAGTAGATGATTGAGGTATGAGTTAGTAGATGATTGAGGCATTAGTAAGTAGATGATTGAGGTATGAGTTAGTAGATGTTTGAGGTATGAGTTAGTAGATGATTGAGGTATGAGTTAGTAGATGATTGAGGTATGAGTTAGTAGATGATTGAGGTATGAGTTAATAGATGATTGAGGTATGAGTTAGTAGATGATTGAGGTATGAGTTAGTAGATTATTGAGGTATGAGTTAGTAGATGATTGAGGTATGAGTTAGTAGATGATTGAGGCATTAGTAAGTAGATGATTGAGGTATGAGTTCAAAAATGATTGAGGTATGAGTTAGTAGATGATTGAGGTATGAGTTAGTAGATGATTGAGGCATTAATAAGTAGATGATTGAGGTATGAGTTAGTAGATGATTGAGGCATTAGTAAGTAGATGATTGAGGTATGAGTTAGTAGATGATTGAGGTATGAGTTAGTAGATGATTGAGGCATTAGTAAGTAGATGATTGAGGTATGAGTTAGTAGATGATTGAGGTATGAGTTAGTAGATGATTGAGGTATGAGTTAGTAGATGATTGAGGCATTAGTAAGTAGATGATTGAGGTATGAGTTAGTAGATGATTGAGGTAGGAGTTAGTAGATGATTGAGGTATGAGTTCATAGATGATTGAGGTATGAGTTAGTAGATGATTGAGGTATGAGTCAGTAGATGATTGAGGTATGAGTTAGTAGATGATTGAGGTATGAGTTCATAGATGATTTAGGTATGAGTTAGTAGATGATTGAGGTATGAGTTAGTAGATGATTGAGGTATGAGTTAGTAGATGATTGAGGTATGAGTTAGGAGATGATTGAGGCATTAGTAAGTAGATGATTGAGGTATGAGTTAGTAGATGATTGAAGCATTAGTAAGTAGATGATTGAGGTATGAGTTAGTAGATGATTGAGGTATGAGTTAATAGATGATTTAGGCATTAGTAAGTAGATGATTGAGGTATGGGTTAGTAGATGATTGAGGTATGAGTTAGTAGATGATTGAGGTATGAGTTAGTAGATGATTGAGGTATGAGTTAGTAGATGATTGAGGCATTAGTAAGTAGATGATTGAGGTATGAGTTAGTAGATGATTGAGGTATGAGTTAGTAGATGATTGAGGTATGAGTTAGTAGATGATTGAGGTATGAGTTAGTAGATGATTGAGGCATTAGTAAGTAGATGATTGAGGTATGAGTTAGTAGATGTTTGAGGTATGAGTTAGTAGATGATTGAGGTATGAGTTAGTAGATGATTGAGGCATTAGTAAGTAGATGATTGAGGTATGAGTTAGTAGATGATTGAGGTATGAGTTCATAGATGATTGAGGTATGAGTTAGTAGATGATTGAGGTATGAGTTAGTAGATGATTGAGGTATGAGTAAGTAGATGATTGAGGTATGAGTTAGTAGATGATTGAGGCATTAGTAAGTAGATGATTGAGGTATGAGTTAGTAGATGTTTGAGGTATGAGTTAGTAGATGATTGAGGTATGAGTTAGTAGATGATTGAGGTATGAGTTAGTAGATGATTGAGGTATGAGTTAGTAGATGATTGAGGTATGAGTTAATAGATGATTGAGGTATGAGTTAGTAGATGATTGAGGTATGAGTTAGTAGATTATTGAGGTATGAGTTAGTAGATGATTGAGGTATGAGTTAGTAGATGATTGAGGCATTAGTAAGTAGATGATTGAGGTATGAGTTCAAAAATGATTGAGGTATGAGTTAGTAGATGATTGAGGTATGAGTTAGTAGATGATTGAGGCATTAGTAAGTAGATGATTGAGGTATGAGTTAGTAGATGATTGAGGCATTAGTAAGTAGATGATTGAGGTATGAGTTAGTAGATGATTGAGGTATGAGTTAGTAGATGATTGAGGCATTAGTAAGTAGATGATTGAGGTATGAGTTAGTAGATGATTGAGGTATGAGTTAGTAGATGATTGAGGTATGAGTTAGTAGATGATTGAGGCATTAGTAAGTAGATGATTGAGGTATGAGTTAGTAGATGATTGAGGTATGAGTTAGTAGATGATTGAGGTATGAGTTAGTAGATGATTGAGGCATTAGTAAGTAGATGATTGAGGTATGAGTTAGTAGATGATTGAGGTATGAGTTAGTAGATGATTAAGGTATGAGTTAGTAGAAGATTGAGGTATGAGTTAGTAGATGATTGAGGTATGAGTTAGTAGATGATTGAGGTATGAGTTAGTAGATGATTGAGGTATGAGTTCATAGATGATTGAGGTATGAGTTAGTAGTTGATTGAGGTATGAGTTAGTAGATGATTGAGGTATGAGTTAGTAGATGATTGAGGTATGAGTTAGTAGATGATTGAGGTATAAGTTAGTAGATGATTGAGGTATGAGTTAGTAGATGATTGAGGCATTAGTAAGTAGATGATTGAGGTATGAGTTAGTAGATGATTGAGGTATGAGTTCATAGATGATTGAGGTATGAGTTAGTAGATGATTGAGGTATGAGTTAGTAGATGATTGAGGTATGAGTTAGTAGATGATTGAGGTATGAGTTAGTAGATGATTGAGGTATGAGTTAATAGATGATTGAGGTATGAGTTAGTAGATGATTGAGGTATGAGTTAGTAGATGATTGAGGTATGAGTTAATAGATGATTGAGGTATGAGTTAGTAGATGATTGAGGCATTAGTAAGTAGATGATTGAGGTATGAGTTCATAGATGATTGAGGTATGAGTTAGTAGATGATTGAGGTATGAGTTAATAGATGATTGAGGTATGAGTTAGTAGATGATTGAGGTATGAGTTAGTAGATGATTGAGGCATTAGTAAGTAGATGATTGAGGTATGAGTTAGTAGATAATTGAGGTATGAGTTAGTAGATGATTGAGGTATGAGTTAGTAGATGATTGAGGTATGAGTTAGTAGATGATTGAGGTATGAGTAAGTAGATGATTGAGGTATGAGTTAGTAGATGATTGAGGTATGAGTTAATAGATGATTGAGGTATGAGTTAGTAGATGATTGAGGCATTAGTAAGTAGATGATTGAGGTATGAGTTCATAGATGATTGAGGTATGAGTTAGTAGATGATTGAGGTATGAGTTAATAGATGATTGAGGTATGAGTTAGTAGATGATTGAGGTATGAGTTAGTAAATGATTGAGGCATTAGTAAGTAGATGATTGAGGTATGAGTTAGTAGATAATTGAGGTATGAGTTAGTAGATGATTGAGGTATGAGTTAGTAGATGATTGAGGTATGAGTTAGTAGATGATTGAGGTATGAGTAAGTAGACGATTGAGGTATGAGTCAGTAGATGATTGAGGTATGAGTTAGTAGATGATTGAGGCATTAGTAAGTAGATGATTGAGGTATGAGTTAGTAGATGTTTGAGGTATGAGTTAGTAGATGATTGAGGTATGAGTTAGTAAATGATTGAGGCATTAGTAAGTAGATGATTGAGGTATGAGTTAGTAGATGATTGAGGTATGAGTTCATAGATGATTGAGGTATGAGTTAGTAGATGATTGAGGTATGAGTTAGTAGATGATTGAGGAATGAGTAAGTAGATGATTGAGGTATGAGTTAGTAGATGATTGAGGCATTAGTAAGTAGATTATTGAGGTATGAGTTAGTAGATGTTTGAGGTATGAGTTAGTAGATGATTGAGGTATGAGTTAGTAGATGATTGAGGTATGAGTTAGTAGATGATTGAGGTATGAGTTGGTAGATGATTGAGGTATGAGTTAATAGATGATTGAGGTATGAGTTAGTAGATGATTGAGGTATGAGTTAGTAGATGATTGAGGTATGAGTTCATAGATAATTGAGGTATGAGTTAGTAGATGATTGAGGTATGAGTTAGTAGATGATTGAGGTATGAGTTCATAGATGATTGAGGTATGAGTTAGTAGATGATTGAGGCATTAGTAAGTAGATGATTGAGGTATGAGTTCATAGATGATTGAGGTATGAGTTAGTAGATGATTGAGGTATGAGTTAATAGATGATTGAGGTATGAGTTAGTAGATGATTGAGGTATGAGTTAGTAGATGATTGAGGTATGAGTTAGTAGATGATTGAGGCATTAGTAAGTAGATGATTGAGGTATGAGTTAGTAGATGATTGAAGCATTAGTAAGTAGATGATTGAGGTATGAGTTAGTAGATGATTGAGGTATGAGTTAATAGATGATTGAGGCATTAGTAAGTAGATGATTGAGGTATGAGTTAGTAGATGATTGAGGTATGAGTTAGTAGATGATTGAGGTATGAGTTAGTAGATGATTGAGGTATGAGTTAGTAGATAATTGAGGCATTAGTAAGTAGATGATTGAGGTATGAGTTAGTAGATGATTGAGGTATGAGTTAGTAGATGATTGAGGTATGAGTTAGTAGATGATTGAGGTATGAGTTAGTAGATGATTGAGGCATTAGTAAGTAGATGATTGAGGTATGAGTTAGTAGATGTTTGAGGTATGAGTTAGTAGATGATTGAGGTATGAGTTAGTAGATGATTGAGGCATTAGTAAGTAGATGATTGAGGTATGAGTTAGTAGATGATTGAGGTATGAGTTCATAGATGATTGAGGTATGAGTTAGTAGATGATTGAGGTATGAGTTAGTAGATGATTGAGGTATGAGTAAGTAGATGATTGAGGTATGAGTTAGTAGATGATTGAGGCATTTTTAAGTAGATGATTGAGGTATGAGTTAGTAGATGTTTGAGGTATGAGTTAGTAGATGATTGAGGTATGAGTTAGTAGATGATTGCGGTATGAGTTAGTAGATGATTGAGGTATGAGTTAGTAGATGATTGAGGTATGAGTTAATAGATGATTGAGGTATGAGTTAGTAGATGATTGAGGTATGAGTTAGTAGATTATTGAGGTATGAGTTAGTAGATGATTGAGGTATGAGTTAGTAGATGATTGAGGCATTAGTAAGTAGATGATTGAGGTATGAGTTCAAAAATGATTGAGGTATGAGTTAGTAGATGATTGAGGTATGAGTTAGTAGATGATTGAGGCATTAGTAAGTAGATGATTGAGGTATGAGTTAGTAGATGATTGAGGCATTAGTAAGTAGATGATTGAGGTATGAGTTAGTAGATGATTGAGGTATGAGTTAGTAGATGATTGAGGCATTAGTAAGTAGATGATTGAGGTATGAGTTAGTAGATGATTGAGGTATGAGTTAGTAGATGATTGAGGTATGAGTTAGTAGATGATTGAGGCATTAGTAAGTAGATGATTGAGGTATGAGTTAGTAGATGATTGAGGTATGAGTTAGTAGATGATTGAGGCATTAGTAAGTAGATGATTGAGGTATGAGTTAGTAGATGATTGAGGTATGAGTTAGTAGATGATTGAGGCATTAGTAAGTAGATGATTGAGGTATGAGTTAGTAGATGATTGAGGTATGAGTTAGTAGATGATTGAGGTATGAGTTAGTAGATGATTGAGGCATTAGTAAGTAGATGATTGAGGTATGAGTTAGTAGATGATTGAGGTATGAGTTAGTAGATGATTAAGGTATGAGTTAGTAGAAGATTGAGGTATGAGTTAGTAGATGATTGAGGTATGAGTTAGTAGATGATTGAGGTATGAGTTAGTAGATGATTGAGGTATGAGTTCATAGATGATTGAGGTATGAGTTAGTAGTTGATTGAGGTATGAGTTAGTAGATGATTGAGGTATGAGTTAGTAGATGATTGAGGTATGAGTTAGTAGATGATTGAGGTATAAGTTAGTAGATGATTGAGGTATGAGTTAGTAGATGATTGAGGCATTAGTAAGTAGATGATTGAGGTATGAGTTAGTAGATGATTGAGGTATGAGTTCATAGATGATTGAGGTATGAGTTAGTAGATGATTGAGGTATGAGTTAGTAGATGATTGAGGTATGAGTTAGTAGATGATTGAGGTATGAGTTAGTAGATGATTGAGGTATGAGTTAATAGATGATTGAGGTATGAGTTAGTAGATGATTGAGGTATGAGTTAGTAGATGATTGAGGTATGAGTTAATAGATGATTGAGGTATGAGTTAGTAGATGATTGAGGCATTAGTAAGTAGATGATTGAGGTATGAGTTCATAGATGATTGAGGTATGAGTTAGTAGATGATTGAGGTATGAGTTAATAGATGATTGAGGTATGAGTTAGTAGATGATTGAGGTATGAGTTAGTAGATGATTGAGGCATTAGTAAGTAGATGATTGAGGTATGAGTTAGTAGATAATTGAGGTATGAGTTAGTAGATGATTGAGGTATGAGTTAGTAGATGATTGAGGTATGAGTTAGTAGATGATTGAGGTATGAGTAAGTAGATGATTGAGGTATGAGTTAGTAGATGATTGAGGTATGAGTTAATAGATGATTGAGGTATGAGTTAGTAGATGATTGAGGCATTAGTAAGTAGATGATTGAGGTATGAGTTAGTAGATGATTGAGGTATGAGTTCATAGATGATTGAGGTATGAGTTCATAGATGATTGAGGTATGAGTTAGTAGATGATTGAGGTATGAGTTAGTAGATGATTGAGGTATGAGTTAGTAGATGATTGAGGTATGAGTTAGTAGATGATTGAGGTATGAGTTAGTAGATGATTGAGGTATGAGTTAGTAGATGATTGAGGCATTGGTAAGTAGATGATTGAGGTATGAGTTAGTAGATGATTGAGGCATTGGTAAGTAGATGATTGAGGTATGAGTTAGTAGATGATTGATGTATGAGTTAGTAGATGATTGAGGTATGAGTTAGTAGATGATTGAGGTATGAGTTAGTAGATGATTGAGGTATGAGTTAGTAGATGATTGAGGCATTAGTAAGTAGATGATTGAGGTATGAGTTAGTAGATGATTGAGGCATTAGTAAGTAGATGATTGAGGTATGAGTTAGTAGATGATTGAGGTATGAGTTAGTAGATGATTGAGGCATTAGTAAGTAGATGATTGAGGTATGAGTTAGTAGATGATTGAGGTATGAGTTAGTAGATGATTGAGGTATGAGTTAGTAGATGATTGAGGCATTAGTAAGTAGATGATTGAGGTATGAGTTAGTAGATGATTGAGGTATGAGTTAGTAGATGATTGAGGCATTAGTAAGTAGATGATTGAGGTATGAGTTAGTAGATGATTGAGGTATGAGTTAGTAGATGATTGAGGCATTAGTAAGTAGATGATTGAGGTATGAGTTAGTAGATGATTGAGGTATGAGTTAGTAGATGATTGAGGTATGAGTTAGTAGATGATTGAGGCATTAGTAAGTAGATGATTGAGGTATGAGTTAGTAGATGATTGAGGTATGAGTTAGTAGATGATTAAGGTATGAGTTAGTAGAAGATTGAGGTATGAGTTAGTAGATGATTGAGGTATGAGTTAGTAGATGATTGAGGTATGAGTTAGTAGATGATTGAGGTATGAGTTCATAGATGATTGAGGTATGAGTTAGTAGTTGATTGAGGTATGAGTTAGTAGATGATTGAGGTATGAGTTAGTAGATGATTGAGGTATGAGTTAGTAGATGATTGAGGTATAAGTTAGTAGATGATTGAGGTATGAGTTAGTAGATGATTGAGGCATTAGTAAGTAGATGATTGAGGTATGAGTTAGTAGATGATTGAGGTATGAGTTCATAGATGATTGAGGTATGAGTTAGTAGATGATTGAGGTATGAGTTAGTAGATGATTGAGGTATGAGTTAGTAGATGATTGAGGTATGAGTTAGTAGATGATTGAGGTATGAGTTAATAGATGATTGAGGTATGAGTTAGTAGATGATTGAGGTATGAGTTAGTAGATGATTGAGGTATGAGTTAATAGATGATTGAGGTATGAGTTAGTAGATGATTGAGGCATTAGTAAGTAGATGATTGAGGTATGAGTTCATAGATGATTGAGGTATGAGTTAGTAGATGATTGAGGTATGAGTTAATAGATGATTGAGGTATGAGTTAGTAGATGATTGAGGTATGAGTTAGTAGATGATTGAGGCATTAGTAAGTAGATGATTGAGGTATGAGTTAGTAGATAATTGAGGTATGAGTTAGTAGATGATTGAGGTATGAGTTAGTAGATGATTGAGGTATGAGTTAGTAGATGATTGAGGTATGAGTAAGTAGATGATTGAGGTATGAGTTAGTAGATGATTGAGGTATGAGTTAATAGATGATTGAGGTATGAGTTAGTAGATGATTGAGGCATTAGTAAGTAGATGATTGAGGTATGAGTTAGTAGATGATTGAGGTATGAGTTCATAGATGATTGAGGTATGAGTTCATAGATGATTGAGGTATGAGTTAGTAGATGATTGAGGTATGAGTTAGTAGATGATTGAGGTATGAGTTAGTAGATGATTGAGGTATGAGTTAGTAGATGATTGAGGTATGAGTTAGTAGATGATTGAGGTATGAGTTAGTAGATGATTGAGGCATTGGTAAGTAGATGATTGAGGTATGAGTTAGTAGATGATTGAGGCATTGGTAAGTAGATGATTGAGGTATGAGTTAGTAGATGATTGATGTATGAGTTAGTAGATGATTGAGGTATGAGTTAGTAGATGATTGAGGTATGAGTTAGTAGATGATTGAGGTATGAGTTAGTAGATGATTGAGTGACGTCACTGCGCGTAAAAATATCCTGCACGCGCGCACGCACGCGCCTCCCCGCTGCTCGGAGTTGGGACACGCCTCCCCAAAATGTCGCGAGCGGCCACGGAAGAATGAAGCTTCCACTCTGCCTCCTCACCTGCGCGCACCTGCTGTGCGCACAGTGCGCGCATGAGCATGAGGAGGAGGAGGAGGAGGAGGAGGAGGAGGAAGGTCGCAGGACGTGTCGGCTCTACTGCCGCGTGGGCATCGGCTTCCACCTCCAGATCCACGGCGACGGCGCGGTCAACGGCAGCCATCAGCCCGACCACCGCAGTAAGTCTCCGTGCTTTTATTTTGAAGGTCAGATGTTGGCCTGGCAGGTAAAGGTGTTTTCTAATGTTGCGTGCATGGAAAATAATCAGTCAAAGTGTGATGAACTATAGCTGTCAAACTCGGGGCCACTTCTCACCTGCCACTTCATTTTACATGGCCTGCTAACATCTCACCTGCCACTTCATTTTACATGGCCTGCTAACATCTCACCTGCCACTTCATTTTACATGGCCTGCTGAACATAAAATACTTTTCTTTTCAACTGGAAGTTGAACTTTTTCAAATATATTTGTATTTATTTTCATTTTATTTGAACTGTAATATCATCTTTTTTTCTATAAATAGATACTTGACTTATGATTCCAAACAATCAAATTGAAGATTGTAAAAACAAGAATACATTTTACAGTTACAAAAATAATAATAAGGGCAGCTCAGTCTTCAGAATTTTCTTGTATAGAAAACAAACAAACAGTGTCAACATTTTAAATATACTGTAAAAAAAAACAGAAAAAACCCATATATTTTAAGGTTAAATAACACAAAATAGCAGCCAAGTTGCCGGAGTTTTGCCATAAAAAGTGGTACCCTTTTTCCATTTGTAGTAATACACTGTAAAAAAAACAACAACAAAAAAACAAAAGATGTTAAGGTTAAAAAAAACTAAACCTAGATTGGCTGAATTTGACCAAATAAAAAAATAGATGTTACGGTTAAAAAAAAAGTTGCCAAATTTTTACCATAAGAAAAACAACCAAACAGTGGAACCATTTTTTTCATGTATATTAATATACTGAAACAAACAAAACACAATAAAAACAAAGTGTATTTCAAGGTTTAATAAAACTAACTGTTTTGAAAAAATGTGGTTATAATAATTGTGCCAAATAATACTTTGTCAGAATTGGTTTGAATCGAGAAATCGATTCTGAATCAAATCTTCACCCGAGGAATCAGAATGGGATGGAATCGTTCAGAGCCAAACCATTTTAAGACATCACATTGCTGTGAAAATGAGGAGCTTGAATGTCCAGACTGTGTGAAAGTCCGCCCCCTAGTGTCCAGAGTGTGTGAAAGTCCGCCCCCTAGTGTCCAGACTGTGTGAAAGTCCGCCCCCTAGTGTCCAGACTGTGTGAAAGTCCGCCCCCTAGTGTCCAGACTGTGTGAAAGTCCGCCCCCTACTGTCCAGACGGTGTGAAAGTCCACCCCCTAGTGTCCAGACTGTGTTAAAGTCCACCTCCTAGTGTCCAGACTGTGTTAAAGTCCGCCCCCTAGTGTCCAGACTGTGTGAAAGTCCACCCCCTAGTGTCCAGACTGTGTGAAAGTCCGCCCCCTAGTATCCAGACTGTGTGAAAGTCCGCCCCCTAGTGTCCAGAGTGTGTGAAAGTCCGCCCCCTAGTGTCCATAGTGTGTGAAAGTCTGCCCCCTAGTGTCCAGAGTGTGTGAAAGTCCGCCCCCTAGTGTCCAGAGTGTGTGAAAGTCCACCCCCTAGTGTCCAGACTGTGTGAAAGTCCACCCCCTAATGTCCAGACTGTGTGAAAGTCCGCCCCCTAGTATCCAGACTGTGTGAAAGTCCGCCCCCTAGTGTCCAGAGTGTGTGAAAGTCCGCCCCCTAGTGTCCATAGTGTGTGAAAGTCTGCCCCCTAGTGTCCAGAGTGTGTGAAAGTCCGCCCCCTAGTGTCCAGAGTGTGTGAAAGTCTGTCCCCTAGTGTCCAGAGTGTGTGAAAGTCCGCCCTCTAGTGTCTGAGTGGGGCGTTTCAACAACTCCTTTGTGCCCTCCCAGGTGTCCTGGAGCTGTTTGCCGTGTCCCAGGGGGTGGTGGGCATCCGGGGGGTCTACAGTCATAGATTCCTGGCCATGAACAAGAGAGGACGGCTCCACGCCACCGTGAGTGCTAGCACACTATGCTAGCAGTTAGCGTGACCCTGGCTAACACAAGTCTTATTTTGTAAATGTTGATTTGAAAGTGTTTGGTGCATGCAGCTCCCTCAGCAGCACACCTCTCTCCGAACACCGCCCAGCCATACAACAAGGTTTGATGTGTTAAAGCGTGATGTTTTTTTACAATGTTTGTGTAACATTGGCTGCAGGAAACTTACGGACTCTCTTCCTGTAGAGCAGTCAGGTACTCTCTAACTTCCTGTAGAGCAGTCAGGTACTCTCTAACTTCCTGTAGAGCAGTCAGGTACTCTCTAACTTCCTGTAAAGCAGTCAGGTACTCTCTAACTTCCTGTAGGGCAGTCAGGTACTCTCTAACTTCCTGTAGAGCAGTCAGGTACTCTCTAACTTCCTGTAGATCAGTCAGGTACTCTCTAACTTCCTGTAGAGCAGTCAGGTACTCTCTAAGTTCCTGTAGAGCAGTCAGGTACTCTCTAACTTCCTGTAGAGCAGTCAGGTACTCTCTAACTTCCTGTAGGGCAGTCAGGTACTCTCTAACTTCCTGTAGAGCAGTCAGGTACTCTCTAACTTCCTGTAGAGCAGTCAGGTACTCTCTAACTTCCTGTAGAGCAGTCAGGTACTCTCTAACTTCCTGTAGAGCAGTCAGGTACTCTCTAACTTCCTGTAGAGCAGTCAGGTACTCTCTAACTTCCTGTAGGGCAGTCAGGTACTCTCTAACTTCCTGTAGAGCAGTCAGGTACTCTCTAACTTCCTGTAGAGCAGTCAGGTACTCTCTAACTTCCTGTAGAGCAGTCAGGTACTCTCTAACTTCCTGTAGAGCAGTCAGGTACTCTCTAACTTCCTGTAGAGCAGTCAGGTACTCTCTAACTTCCTGTAGATCAGTCAGGTACTCTCTAACTTCCTGTAGAGCAGTCAGGTACTCTCTAAGTTCCTGTAGAGCAGTCAGGTACTCTCTAACTTCCTGTAGAGCAGTCAGGTACTCTCTAACTTCCTGTAGGGCAGTCAGGTACTCTCTAACTTCCTGTAGAGCAGTCAGGTACTCTCTAACTTCCTGTAGAGCAGTCAGGTACTCTCTAACTTCCTGTAGAGCAGTCAGGTACTCTCTAACTTCCTGTAGAGCAGTCAGGTACTCTCTAACTTCCTGTAGAGCAGTCAGGTACTCTCTAACTTCCTGTAGAGCAGTCAGGTACTCTCTAACTTCCTGTAGAGCAGTCAGGTACTCTCTAACTTCCTGTAGGGCAGTCAGGTACTCTCTAACTTCCTGTAGAGCAGTCAGGTACTCTCTAACTTCCTGTAGAGCAGTCAGGTACTCTCTAACTTCCTGTAGAGCAGTCAGGTACTCTCTAACTTCCTGTAGGGCAGTCAGGTACTCTCTAACTTCCTGTAGAGCAGTCAGGTACTCTCTAACTTCCTGTAGAGCAGTCAGGTACTCTCTAACTTCCTGTAGAGCAGTCAGGTACTCTCTAACTTCCTGTAGGGCAGTCAGGTACTCTCTAACTTCCTGTAGAGCAGTCAGGTACTCTCTAACTTCCTGTAGAGCAGTCAGGTACTCTCTAACTTCCTGTAGAGCAGTCAGGTACTCTCTAACTTCCTGTAGAGCAGTCAGGTACTCTCTAACTTCCTGTAGAGCAGTCAGGTACTCTCTAACTTCCTGTAGAGCAGTCAGGTACTCTCTAACTTCCTGTAAAGCAGTCAGGTACTCTCTAAGTTCCTGTAGAGCAGTCAGGTACTCTCTAACTTCCTGTAGGGCAGTCAGGTACTCTCTAACTTCCTGTAGAGCAGTCAGGTACTCTCTAACTTCCTGTAGAGCAGTCAGGTACTCTCTAACTTCCTGTAGAGCAGTCTTCTCTAAATGAGGATAGATTCAGAATCAGGATGAATAAAAAATGTATTTTCTGTATTTTTTCAAAGTCCAAACGGACAGAAGACTTAAATCCTCTCATCACAGTGTTGACTGGACCCCGGCCCGCAGGGAGGTGGGCAGGCAGCCAGCTAGCTAGCAGCATTAGAGAAGTCCTGCCTGGGATGTTGGATAAGAAAATGAGGTCATCCAGCAGGACCCTCAGGACCGGTTCAATCCAGACGTGCATTTCAATAGTTTCACTGCAATCTATTTGTGGCAGCCGCTTGGAGGCGGGGCATGATTCCTGACACGTGATTGGTGGTTGTATGGACGCTGTGGGAGGGACTAAAGGTCAACAACAACAACAAGAACACAAACATGTCAAACACCACCAAAACAACCTCGCGAGTCACTCTTTGGACTAAACTTCTGAAGGACTCAGTGTTGGGTGTCACATGACATCAGTGTTGGGTGTCACATGACCTCAGTGTTGGGTGTCACATGACCTCAGTGTTGGGTGTCACATGACATCAGTGTTGGGTGTCACATGACCTCAGTGTTGGGTGTCACATGACCTCAGTGTTGGGTGTCACATGACATCAGTGTTGGGTGTCACATGACATCAGTGTTGGGTGTCACATGACCTCAGTGTTGGGTGTCACATGACCTCAGTGTTGGGTGTCACATTACTTCAGTGTTGGGTGTCACATGACCTCAGTGTTGGGTGTCACATGACCTCAGTGTTGGGTGTCACATGACCTCAGTGTTGGGTGTCACAAGACCTCAGTGTTGGGTGTCACATGACCTCAGTGTTGGGTGTCACATGACCTCAGTGTTGGGTGTCACATGACCTCAGTGTTGGGTGTCACATGACCTCAGTGTTGGGTGTCACATGACCTCAGTGTTGGGTGTCACATGACCTCAGTGTTGGGTGTCACAAGATCTCAGTGTTGGGTGTCACATGACCTCAGTGTTGGGTGTCACATGACATGAGTGTTGGGTGTCACATGACATCAGTGTTGGGTGTCACATGATCTCAGTGTTGGGTGTCACATGACCTCAGTGTTGGGTGTCACATGACCTCAGTGTTGGGTGTCACAAGATCTCAGTGTTGGGTGTCACATGACCTCAGTGTTGGGTGTCACATGACATCAGTGTTGGGTGTCACATGACATCAGTGTTGGGTGTCACATGACATCAGCGTTGGGTGTCACATGACATCAGTGTTGGGTGTCACATGACATCAGCGTTGGGTGTCACATGACATCAGCGTTGGGTGTCACGTGACCTCAGTGTTGGGTGTCACATGACATGAGTGTTGGGTGTCACATGACCTCAGTGTTGGGTGTCACATGACCTCAGTGTTGGGTGTCACATGACATCAGTGTTGGGTGTCACATGACATGAGTGTTGGGTGTCACATGACCTCAGTGTTGGGTGTCACATGACATCAGTGTTGGGTGTCACATGACATCAGTGTTGGGTGTCACATGACATCAGCGTTGGGTGTCACATGACCTCAGTGTTGGGTGTCACATGACATCAGTGTTGGGTGTCACATGACCTCAGTGTTGGGTGTCACATGACCTCAGTGTTGGGTGTCACATGACCTCAGTGTTGGGTGTCACATGACCTCAGTGTTGGGTGTCACATGACCTCAGTGTTGGGTGTCACATGACATCAGTGTTGGGTGTCACATGACCTCAGTGTTGGGTGTCACATGACCTCAGTGTTGGGTGTCACATGACATCAGTGTTGGGTGTCACATGACATGAGTGTTGGGTGTCACATGACCTCAGTGTTGGGTGTCACATGACATCAGTGTTGGGTGTCACATGACATCAGTGTTGGGTGTCACATGACATGAGTGTTGGGTGTCACATGACCTTAGTGTTGGGTGTCACATGACCTCAGTGTTGGGTGTCACATGACATCAATGTTGGGTGTCACATGACCTCAGTGTTGGGTGTCACATGACATGAGTGTTGGGTGTCACGTCACCTCAGTGTTGAGTGTCACATGACCTCAGTGTTGGGTGTCACATGACCTCAGTGTTGGGTGTCACATGACCTCAGTGTTGGGTGTCACATGACATCAGTGTTGGGTGTCACATGACCTCAGTGTTGGGTGTCACATGACCTCAGTGTTGGGTGTCACATGACATCAGTGTTGGGTGTCACATGACCTCAGTAGTGTTAGTGTTGGGTGTCACATGACCTCAGTAGTGTTAGTGTTGGGTGTCACATGACCTCAGTAGTGTTAGTGTTGGGTGTCACATGACCTCAGTAGTGTTAGTGTTGGGTGTCACATGACGTCAGTAGTGTTAGTGTTGGGTGTCACATGACCTCAGTAGTGTTAGTGTTGGGTGTCACATGACCTCAGTAGTGTTAGTGTTGGGTGTCACATGACCTCAGTAGTGTTAGTGTTGGGTGTCACATGACCTCAGTAGTGTTAGTGTTGGGTGTCACATGACCTCAGTAGTGTTAGTGTTGGGTGTCACATGACCTCAGTAGTGTTAGTGTTGGGTGTCACATGACCTCAGTGTTGGGTGTCACATGACCTCAGTGTTGGGTGTCACATGACATCAGTGTTGGGTGTCACATGACATGAGTGTCGGGTGTCACATGACCTCAGTGTTGGGTGTCACATGACATCAGTGTTGGGTGTCACATGACATCGGTGTTGGGTGTCACATGACATGAGTGTTGGGTGTCACATGACCTTAGTGTTGGGTGTCACATGACCTCAGTGTTGGGTGTCACATGACATCAATGTTGGGTGTCACATGACCTCAGTGTTGGGTGTCACATGACCTCAGTGTTGGGTGTCACATGACCTCAGTGTTGGGTGTCACATGACCTCAGTGTTGGGTGTCACATGACCTCAGTGTTGGGTGTCACATGACCTCAGTGTTGGGTGTCACATGACATCAGTGTTGGGTGTCACATGACCTCAGTGTTGGGTGTCACATGACCTCAGTGTTGGGTGTCACATGACATCAGTGTTGGGTGTCACATGACCTCAGTAGTGTTAGTGTTGGGTGTCACATGACGTCAGTAGTGTTAGTGTTGGGTGTCACATGACCTCAGTAGTGTTAGTGTTGGGTGTCACATGACCTCAGTAGTGTTAGTGTTGGGTGTCACATGACGTCAGTAGTGTTAGTGTTGGGTGTCACATGACCTCAGTAGTGTTAGTGTTGGGTGTCACATGACCTCAGTAGTGTTAGTGTTGGGTGTCACATGACCTCAGTAGTGTTAGTGTTGGGTGTCACATGACCTCAGTAGTGTTAGTGTTGGGTGTCACATGACCTCAGTAGTGTTAGTGTTGGGTGTCACATGACCTCAGTAGTGTTAGTGTTGGGTGTCACATGACCTCAGTGTTGGGTGTCACATGACCTCAGTGTTGGGTGTCACATGACATCAGTGTTGGGTGTCACATGACATGAGTGTTGGGTGTCACATGACCTCAGTGTTGGGTGTCACATGACATCAGTGTTGGGTGTCACATGACATCAGTGTTGGGTGTCACATGACATGAGTGTTGGGTGTCACATGACCTTAGTGTTGGGTGTCACATGACCTCAGTGTTGGGTGTCACATGACATCAATGTTGGGTGTCACATGACCTCAGTGTTGGGTGTCACATGACCTCAGTGTTGGGTGTCACATGACCTCAGTGTTGGGTGTCACATGACCTCAGTGTTGGGTGTCACATGACCTCAGTGTTGGGTGTCACATGACCTCAGTGTTGGGTGTCACATGACATCAGTGTTGGGTGTCACATGACCTCAGTGTTGGGTGTCACATGACCTCAGTGTTGGGTGTCACATGACATCAGTGTTGGGTGTCACATGACCTCAGTAGTGTTAGTGTTGGGTGTCACATGACGTCAGTAGTGTTAGTGTTGGGTGTCACATGACCTCAGTAGTGTTAGTGTTGGGTGTCACATGACCTCAGTAGTGTTAGTGTTGGGTGTCACATGACCTCAGTAGTGTTAGTGTTGGGGGTCACATGACCTCAGTAGTGTTAGTGTTGGGTGTCACATGACCTCAGTAGTGTTAGTGTTGGGTGTCACATGACCTCAGTAGTGTTAGTGTTGGGTGTCACATGACATCAGTAGTGTTAGTGTTGGGTGTCACATGACCTCAGTAGTGTTAGTGTTGGGGGTCACATGACCTCAGTAGTGTTAGTGTTGGGTGTCACATGACCTCAGTAGTGTTAGTGTTGGGTGTCACATGACCTCAGTAGTGTTAGTGTTGGGTGTCACATGACCTCAGTAGTGTTAGTGTTGGGTGTCACATGACCTCAGTAGTGTTAGTGTTGGGTGTCACATGACGTCAGTAGTGTTAGTGTTGGGTGTCACATGACCTCAGTAGTGTTAGTGTTGGGTGTCACATGACCTCAGTAGTGTTAGTGTTGGGTGTCACATGACCTCAGTAGTGTTAGTGTTGGGTGTCACATGACCTCAGTAGTGTTAGTGTTGGGTGTCACATGACCTCAGTAGTGTTAGTGTTGGGTGTCACATGACCTCAGTAGTGTTAGTGTTGGGTGTCACATGACCTCAGTGTTGGGTGTCACATGACCTCAGTGTTGGGTGTCACATGACATCAGTGTTGGGTGTCACATGACATGAGTGTTGGGTGTCACATGACCTCAGTGTTGGGTGTCACATGACATCAGTGTTGGGTGTCACATGACATCAGTGTTGGGTGTCACATGACCTCAGTAGTGTTAGTGTTGGGTGTCACATGACCTCAGTAGTGTTAGTGTTGGGTGTCACATGACATCAGTAGTGTTAGTGTTGGGTGTCACATGACCTCAGTAGTGTTAGTGTTGGGTGTCACATGCCATCAGTAGTGTTAGTGTTGGGTGTCACATGACATCAGTAGTGTTAGTGTTGGGTGTCACATGACCTCAGTAGTGTTAGTGTTGGGTGTCACATGACATCAGTAGTGTTAGTGTTGGGTGTCACATGACCTCAGTAGTGTTAGTGTTGGGTGTCACATGACCTCAGTAGTGTTAGTGTTGGGTGTCACATGACCTCAGTAGTGTTAGTGTTGGGTGTCACATGACCTCAGTAGTGTTAGTGTTGGGTGTCACATGACCTCAGTAGTGTTAGTGTTGGGTGTCACATGACCTCAGTGTTGGGTGTCACATGACCTCAGTGTTGGGTGTCACATGACATCAGTGTTGGGTGTCACATGACATGAGTGTTGGGTGTCACATGACCTCAGTGTTGGGTGTCACATGACATCAGTGTTGGGTGTCACATGACCTCAGTAGTGTTAGTGTTGGGTGTCACATGACCTCAGTGTTGGGTGTCACATGACCTCAGTGTTGGGTGTCACATGACATCAGTGTTGGGTGTCACATGACATGAGTGTTGGGTGTCACATGAACTCAGTGTTGGGTGTCACATGACATCAGTGTTGGGTGTCACATGACATCAGTGTTGGGTGTCACATGACCTCAGTAGTGTTAGTGTTGGGTGTCACATGACCTCAGTAGTGTTAGTGTTGGGTGTCACATGACATCAGTAGTGTTAGTGTTGGGTGTCACATGACCTCAGTAGTGTTAGTGTTGGGTGTCACATGCCATCAGTAGTGTTAGTGTTGGGTGTCACATGACATCAGTAGTGTTAGTGTTGGGTGTCACATGACCTCAGTAGTGTTAGTGTTGGGTGTCACATGACATCAGTAGTGTTAGTGTTGGGTGTCACATGACCTCAGTAGTGTTAGTGTTGGGTGTCACATGACATCAGTAGTGTTAGTGTTGGGTGTCACATGACATCAGTAGTGTTAGTGTTGGGTGTCACATGACCTCAGTAGTGTTAGTGTTGGGTGTCACATGACCTCAGTAGTGTTAGTGTTGGGTGTCACATGACCTCAGTGTTGGGTGTCACATGACCTCAGTGTTGGGTGTCACATGACATCAGTGTTGGGTGTCACATGACATGAGTGTTGGGTGTCACATGACCTCAGTGTTGGGTGTCACATGACATCAGTGTTGGGTGTCACATGACATCAGTGTTGGGTGTCACATGACCTCAGTAGTGTTAGTGTTGGGTGTCACATGACCTCAGTAGTGTTAGTGTTGGGTGTCACATGACATCAGTAGTGTTAGTGTTGGGTGTCACATGACCTCAGTAGTGTTAGTGTTGGGTGTCACATGCCATCAGTAGTGTTAGTGTTGGGTGTCACATGACATCAGTAGTGTTAGTGTTGGGTGTCACATGACCTCAGTAGTGTTAGTGTTGGGTGTCACATGACATCAGTAGTGTTAGTGTTGGGTGTCACATGACATCAGTAGTGTTAGTGTTGGGTGTCACATGACATCAGTAGTGTTAGTGTTGGGTGTCACATGACATCAGTAGTGTTAGTGTTGGGTGTCACATGACCTCAGTAGTGTTAGTGTTGGGTGTCACATGACATCAGTAGTGTTAGTGTTGGGTGTCACATGACATCAGTAGTGTTAGTGTTGGGTGTCACATGACATCAGTAGTGTTAGTGTTGGGTGTCACGTGAAGGAGCAGGAAGTGGGTAAGGAAACAGCAACAGAGGATGTTTGTTTGTTTTTTTTCTTTTTACATTTTTTTCTTCCCATGATGGCAGGGGAGGCAGGTGAGGCGGGGCCTCACCTGCCTCCCCTGACTGCACGTCACTGGAGGTCAGGCAGGTTGAAACTACAAATTAGCTTTAGCATGCAATTAGCGTCTCTTGTAATCAAGACCATGAAGTTGTCTTAGGTCTTGGTCCTTCTTAGTCCTGTGACGGTAAAGTGCCAAGGAGTGTATAAGACCTAGAAAGTGTTCTGAGAAGATATTGAAATCTAAAGTGGACCTTCTTGAATCCTAGGAGTCGTTTACGGACGACTGCAAGTTCCGCGAGCGCTTCCAGGAGAGCGGCTACAACACGTACGCCTCGGTGGTCCACGGGAGCACCAGGACCGGCCGGGCCTGGTTGGTGGCGCTCAACAAACGAGGGAAAGCCAAAATGGGCTCCAGTCCCAGGGTCAAGCCCCGCCACGTCTCCACCCACTTCCTGCCCAGGGTCGGCCTGCACGACCAGCGTGGCTTCACCGTCGCCCACGGCAACAGAGCCCCGCCGCAGAAGGCCAAAGTCCAGCAGGCGCCCAGACAAGTCAAGTACTGGCCCAAGTATCGCTTTGGATAAATGCTCTACGACTATCTAAAGCAGCGGTCCACAACCTTTTTGTAGCTGCGGGCCCATCAACGCTTGAAAAGTAGTCCCACGGACCGGGGGGGGAGGGGGGGGGGGTTCATGTGTGCTTACAGACTGTATCCCTGCAGACTCTATTGATATATATTGATATATAATGTATATATATTGTGTTTTTTATGTTGTTTTAATAAAAATAAAAAAAATAAAAAAATAAAAAAACATTTTAAATTTTTTTTTAAATTTCTTGTGCGGCCCGGTACCGGTACCGGGGCCGCGGCCCGGTGGTTGGGGACCACTGATCTAAAGCTCACACTTTTCAAGTCTGATCTCACTGCAACATTTGGCCTCTTTTGGTGGCTCTCTTCTGGATGCTAACCCTGCTAGCAAGCCATGCTAACCCTGCTAGCAAACCATGCTAACCCTGCTAGCAAACCATGCTAACCCTGCTAGCAAACCATGCTAACCCTGCTAGCAAACCCTGCTAACCCTGCTAGCAAACCATGCTAACCCAGCTAGCAAACCATGCTAACCCTGCTAGCAAACCATGCTAACCCAGCTAGCAAACCATGCTAACCCAGCTAGCAAACGCTAACTCCAAGTTAGCTAATCAGTTCCTAGGAGCTTTGTTTGGGTTTTTAGCGCCAAACTTTTTATTTTGACGCTGGATTTGTGCAGCGGAACTTTTGGCGTTTGATTTTTGTGAACTGAATGTTTTTGACATGAAATGTTGCTGACAAGGTCATCGAAAGTTGCTGACAAGGTCATTGAAAGTTGCTGACAAGGTCATTGAAAGTTGCTGACAAGGTCATCGAAAGTTGCTGACAAGGTCATCGTAAGTTGCTGACAAGGTCATTGAAAGTTGCTGGCAAGGTCATCGAAAGTTGCTGACAAGGTCATTGGAAGTTGCTGACAAGGACATTGGAAGTTGCTGACAAGGTCATCGAAAGTTGCTGACAAGGTCATTGAAAGTTGCTGACAAGGTCATCGAAAGTTGCTGACAAGGTCATTGAAAGTTGCTGACAAGGTCATTGAAAGTTGCTGACAAGGTCATTGAAAGTTGCTGACAAGGTCATTGAAAGTTGCTGACAAGGTCATTGAAAGTTGCTGACAAGGTCATCAAAAGTTGCTGACAAGGTCATTGAAAGTTTCTGACAAGGTCATTGAAAGTTGCTGACAAGGTCATTGAAAGTTGCTGACAAGGTCATTGAAAGTTGCTGACAAGGTCATCAAAAGTTGCTGACAAGGTCATCGAAAGTTGCTGACAAGGTCATTGAAAGTTGCTGACAAGGTCATTGAAAGTTGCTGACAAGGTCATTGAAAGTTGCTGACAAGGTCATTGAAAGTTGCTGACAAGGTCATTGAAAGTTGCTGACAAGGTCATCGAAAGTTGCTGACAAGGTCATTGAAAGTTGCTGACAAGGTCATTGAAAGTTGCTGACAAGGTCATTGAAAGTTGCTGACAAGGTCATTGAAAGTTGCTGACAAGGTCATCGAAAGTTGCTGACAAGGTCATTGAAAGTTGCTGACAAGGTCATTGAAAGTTGCTGACAAGGTCATTGAAAGTTGCTGACAAGGTCATCAAAAGTTTCTGACAAGGTCATCGAAAGTTGCTGACAAGGTCATTGAAAGTTGCTGACAAGGTCATTGAAAGTTGCTGACAAGGTCATTGAAAGTTGCTGACAAGGTCATTGAAAGTTGCTGACAAGGTCATTGAAAGTTGCTGACAAGGTCATTGAAAGTTGCTGACAAGGTCATTGAAAGTTGCTGACAAGGTCATTGAAAGTTGCTGACAAGGTCATTGAAAGTTGCTGACAAGGTCATTGAAAGTTGCTGACAAGGTCATCGAAAGTTGCTGACAAGGTCATTGAAAGTTGCTGACAAGGTCATTGAAAGTTGCTGACAAGGTCATTGAAAGTTGCTGACAAGGTCATTGAAAGTTTCTGACAAAGTCATTGAAAGTTGCTGACAAGGTCATTGAAAGTTGCTGACAAGGTCATCAAAAGTTGCTGACAAGGTCATTGAAAGTTGCTGACAAGGTCATCAAAAGTTGCTGACAAGGTCATTGAAAGTTGCTGACAAGGTCATTGAAAGTTGCTGACAAGGTCATTGAAAGTTGCTGACAAGGTCATTGAAAGTTTCTGACAAGGTCATTGAAAGTTGCTGACAAGGTCATTGAAAGTTGCTGACAAGGTCATTGAAAGTTGCTGACAAGGTCATTGAAAGTTGCTGACATGGTCATTGAAAGTTGCTGACAAGGTCATTGAAAGTTGCTGACAAGGTCATTGAAAGTTGCTGACAAGGTCATTGAAAGTTGCTGACAAGGTCATTGAAAGTTGCTGACAAGGTCATTGAAAGTTGCTGACAAGGTCATTGAAAGTTTCTGACAAGGTCATTGAAAGTTTCTGACAAGGTCATTGAAAGTTTCTGACAAGGTCATTGAAAGTTTCTGACAAGGTCATTGAAAGTTGCTGACAAGGTCATTGAAAGTTGCTGACAAGGTCATTGAAAGTTTCTGACAAGGTCATTGAAAGTTGCTGACAAGGTCATTGAAAGTTGCTGACAAGGTCATTGAAAGTTGCTGACAAGGTCATTGAAAGTTTCTGACAAGGTCATTGAAAGTTTCTGACAAGGTCATTGAAAGTTTCTGACAAGGTCATTGAAAGTTTCTGACAAGGTCATTGAAAGTTGCTGACAAGGTCATTGAAAGTTTCTGACAAGGTCATTGAAAGTTGCTGACAAGGTCATTGAAAGTTGCTGACACCAAAATGTTGACACTACGATTGTATTCACTTAATTGTTCAGCTCTGAATATTTTACACTGAATTTATATACACCACATTTTTTCACACTATTTTTTTTACAATTAATTTTTGTACACTGAATTTAAACAAAACTGATTTTTTTTACACTGAATTTTTGTACACCAACTTTTTTACATTACTTAGTGTACAACAATTCTGTGTAAAGAATTCAGTGCTGAAAAATTCATTGTATAAAAAAGTTTTTTTTACAATGAATTTTTGCACATCAATTTTTACACTACATTTCAAAACGATGCATTTTAAAACTCTGACTTTTTCAGCACTACATTTTTTACACTGAATTTTTTCTCACTACATTTTTTTTTACGACAAAATTCTATACACCACATTTTTGACACTAAATTTGCATACACTGAATTTCAAAAGACTGAATTTTGAAGGCACACATTTTGCCAACTTATGTTTTCTATGAAACTGTCGCATCTTTTGTTGGGAAATTATTCACTTCACAAAATTCAAAGGCAAAAAATGCTGTCTCAAAAAGTCAGGGCCAAAAAACAGTTTGTGTAATAAAGACACAAATAACACATTTCAGGAAACTGCAACGTTGGGATTGCGCTGATTCACACAAATTGTGCGAATTATGCGCACCTTTGTCATTTCCTCCGATCCTATCGCACAAACTTCTCCTTTTCACCAACAAAATGGGTCTTTTAGTTTGTTCCTTGTGTAACACAACTTATGTTTGTTCCTTGTGTAACACAACTTATGTTTGTTCCTTGTGTAACACAACTTATGTTTGTTCCTTGTGTAACACAACTTATATTTGTTCCTTGTGTAACACAACTTATGTTTGTTCCTTGTGTAACACAACTTATGTTTGTTCCTTGTGTAACACAACTTATGTTTGTTCCTTGTGTAGACCACAACTTATGTTTGTTCCTTGTGTAACACAACTTATGTTTGTTCCTTGTGTAACACAACTTATGTTTGTTCCTTGTGTAACACAACTTATGTTTGTTCCTTGTGTAGACCACAACACAACTTATGTTTGTTCTTTGTGTAGACCACAACACAACTTATGTTTGTTCCTTGTGTAGACGACAACGCAACTTATGTTTGTTCCTTGTGTAGACGACGACACAACTTATGTTTGTTCCTTGTGTGGACGACAACGCAACTTATGTTTGTTCCTTGTGTAGACGACGACACAACTTATGTTTGTTCCTTGTGTAGACGACAACACAACTTATGTTTTTTCCTTGTGTAGACCACAACACAACTTATGTTTGTTCCTTGTGTAACACAACTTATGTTTGTTCCTTGTGTAACACAACTTATGTTTGTTCCTTGTGTAACACAACTTATGTTTGTTCCTTGTGTAACACAACTTATGTTTGTTCCTTGTGTAGACCACAACACAACTTATGTTTGTTCTTTGTGTAGACCACAACACAACTTATGTTTGTTCCTTGTGTAGACGACAACGCAACTTATGTTTGTTCCTTGTGTAGACGACGACACAACTTATGTTTGTTCCTTGTGTAGACGACAACACAACTTATGTTTTTTCCTTGTGTAGACCACAACACAACTTATGTTTGTTCCTTGTGTAACACAACTTATGTTTGTTCCTTGTGTAACACAACTTATGTTTGTTCCTTGTGTAACACAACTTATGTTTGTTCCTTGTGTAACACAACTTATGTTTGTTCCTTGTGTAACACAACTTATGTTTGTTCCTTGTGTAACACAACTTATGTTTGTTCCTTGTGTAACACAACTTATGTTTGTTCCTTGTGTAACACAACTTATGTTTGTTCCTTGTGTAACACAACTTATGTTTGTTCCTTGTGTAGACCACAACTTATGTTTGTTCCTTGTGTAACACAACTTATGTTTGTTCCTTGTGTAACACAACTTATGTTTGTTCCTTGTGTAACACAACTTATGTTTGTTCCTTGTGTAGACCACAACACAACTTATGTTTGTTCTTTGTGTAGACCACAACACAACTTATGTTTGTTCCTTGTGTAGACGACAACGCAACTTATGTTTGTTCCTTGTGTAGACGACGACACAACTTATGTTTGTTCCTTGTGTGGACGACAACGCAACTTATGTTTGTTCCTTGTGTAGACGACGACACAACTTATGTTTGTTCCTTGTGTAGACGACAACACAACTTATGTTTTTTCCTTGTGTAGACCACAACACAACTTATGTTTGTTCCTTGTGTAACACAACTTATGTTTGTTCCTTGTGTAACACAACTTATGTTTGTTCCTTGTGTAACACAACTTATGTTTGTTCCTTGTGTAACACAACTTATGTTTGTTCCTTGTGTAGACCACAACACAATTTATGTTTGTTCTTTGTGTAGACCACAACACAACTTATGTTTGTTCCTTGTGTAGACGACAACGCAACTTATGTTTGTTCCTTGTGTAGACGACGACACAACTTATGTTTGTTCCTTGTGTAGACGACAACACAACTTATGTTTTTTCCTTGTGTAGACCACAACACAACTTATGTTTGTTCCTTGTGTAACACAACTTATGTTTGTTCCTTGTGTAACACAACTTATGTTTGTTCCTTGTGTAACACAACTTATGTTTGTTCCTTGTGTAACACAACTTATGTTTGTTCCTTGTGTAACACAACTTATGTTTGTTCCTTGTGTAACACAACTTATGTTTGTTCCTTGTGTAACACAACTTATGTTTGTTCCTTGTGTAACACAACTTATGTTTGTTCCTTGTGTAACACAACTTATGTTTGTTCCTTGTGTAGACCACAACTTATGTTTGTTCCTTGTGTAACACAACTTATGTTTGTTCCTTGTGTAACACAACTTATGTTTGTTCCTTGTGTAACACAACTTATGTTTGTTCCTTGTGTAGACCACAACACAACTTATGTTTGTTCTTTGTGTAGACCACAACACAACTTATGTTTGTTCCTTGTGTAGACGACAACGCAACTTATGTTTGTTCCTTGTGTAGACGACGACACAACTTATGTTTGTTCCTTGTGTGGACGACAACGCAACTTATGTTTGTTCCTTGTGTAGACGACGACACAACTTATGTTTGTTCCTTGTGTAGACGACAACACAACTTATGTTTTTTCCTTGTGTAGACCACAACACAACTTATGTTTGTTCCTTGTGTAACACAACTTATGTTTGTTCCTTGTGTAACACAACTTATGTTTGTTCCTTGTGTAACACAACTTATGTTTGTTCCTTGTGTAGACCACAACACAACTTATGTTTGTTCTTTGTGTAGACCACAACACAACTTATGTTTGTTCCTTGTGTAGACGACAACGCAACTTATGTTTGTTCCTTGTGTAGACGACGACACAACTTATGTTTGTTCCTTGTGTAGACGACAACACAACTTATGTTTTTTCCTTGTGTAGACCACAACACAACTTATGTTTGTTCCTTGTGTAACACAACTTATGTTTGTTCCTTGTGTAACACAACTTATGTTTGTTCCTTGTGTAACACAACTTATGTTTGTTCCTTGTGTAACACAACTTATGTTTGTTCCTTGTGTAACACAACTTATGTTTGTTCCTTGTGTAACACAACTTATGTTTGTTCCTTGTGTAGACCACAACACAACTTATGTTTGTTCCTTGTGTAACACAACTTATGTTTGTTCCTTGTGTAGACCACAACACAACTTATGTTTGTTCCTTGTGTAGACCACAACACAACTTATGTTTGTTCCTTGTGTAACACAACTTATGTTTGTTCCTTGTGTAACACAACTTATGTTTGTTCCTTGTGTAACACAACTTATGTTTGTTCCTTGTGTAACACAACTTATGTTTGTTCCTTGTGTAACACAACTTATGTTTGTTCCTTGTGTAACACAACTTATGTTTGTTCCTTGTGTAGACCACAACACAACTTATGTTTGTTCTTTGTGTAGACCACAACACAACTTATGTTTGTTCCTTGTGTAGACGACAACGCAACTTATGTTTGTTCCTTGTGTAGACGACGACACAACTTATGTTTGTTCCTTGTGTGGACGACAACGCAACTTATGTTTGTTCCTTGTGTAGACGACGACACAACTTATGTTTGTTCCTTGTGTAGACGACAACACAACTTATGTTTTTTCCTTGTGTAGACCACAACACAACTTATGTTTGTTCCTTGTGTAACACAACTTATGTTTGTTCCTTGTGTAACACAACTTATGTTTGTTCCTTGTGTAACACAACTTATGTTTGTTCCTTGTGTAACACAACTTATGTTTGTTCCTTGTGTAGACCACAACACAACTTATGTTTGTTCTTTGTGTAGACCACAACACAACTTATGTTTGTTCCTTGTGTAGACGACAACGCAACTTATGTTTGTTCCTTGTGTAGACGACGACACAACTTATGTTTGTTCCTTGTGTAGACGACAACACAACTTATGTTTTTTCCTTGTGTAGACCACAACACAACTTATGTTTGTTCCTTGTGTAACACAACTTATGTTTGTTCCTTGTGTAACACAACTTATGTTTGTTCCTTGTGTAACACAACTTATGTTTGTTCCTTGTGTAACACAACTTATGTTTGTTCCTTGTGTAACACAACTTATGTTTGTTCCTTGTGTAACACAACTTATGTTTGTTCCTTGTGTAGACCACAACACAACTTATGTTTGTTCCTTGTGTAACACAACTTATGTTTGTTCCTTGTGTAGACCACAACACAACTTATGTTTGTTCCTTGTGTAGACCACAACACAACTTATGTTTGTTCCTTGTGTAACACAACTTATGTTTGTTCCTTGTGTAACACAAGTTATGTTTGTTCCTTGTGTAACACAACTTATGTTTGTTCCTTGTGTAACACAACTTATGTTTGTTCCTTGTGTAACACAACTTATGTTTGTTCCTTGTGTAACACAACTTATGTTTGTTCCTTGTGTAGACCACAACACAACTTATGTTTGTTCTTTGTGTAGACCACAACACAACTTATGTTTGTTCCTTGTGTAGACGACAACGCAACTTATGTTTGTTCCTTGTGTAGACGACGACACAACTTATGTTTGTTCCTTGTGTGGACGACAACGCAACTTATGTTTGTTCCTTGTGTAGACGACGACACAACTTATGTTTGTTCCTTGTGTAGACGACAACACAACTTATGTTTTTTCCTTGTGTAGACCACAACACAATTTATGTTTGTTCCTTGTGTAACACAACTTATGTTTGTTCCTTGTGTAACACAACTTATGTTTGTTCCTTGTGTAGACGACGACACAACTTATGTTTGTTCCTTGTGTAGACGACAACACAACTTATGTTTTTTCCTTGTGTAGACCACAACACAACTTATGTTTGTTCCTTGTGTAACACAACTTATGTTTGTTCCTTGTGTAACACAACTTATGTTTGTTCCTTGTGTAACACAACTTATGTTTGTTCCTTGTGTAACACAACTTATGTTTGTTCCTTGTGTAGACCACAACACAACTTATGTTTGTTCTTTGTGTAGACCACAACACAACTTATGTTTGTTCCTTGTGTAGACGACAACGCAACTTATGTTTGTTCCTTGTGTAGACGACGACACAACTTATGTTTGTTCCTTGTGTAGACGACAACACAACTTATGTTTTTTCCTTGTGTAGACCACAACACAACTTATGTTTGTTCCTTGTGTAACACAACTTATGTTTGTTCCTTGTGTAACACAACTTATGTTTGTTCCTTGTGTAACACAACTTATGTTTGTTCCTTGTGTAACACAACTTATGTTTGTTCCTTGTGTAACACAACTTATGTTTGTTCCTTGTGTAACACAACTTATGTTTGTTCCTTGTGTAGACCACAACACAACTTATGTTTGTTCCTTGTGTAACACAACTTATGTTTGTTCCTTGTGTAGACCACAACACAACTTATGTTTGTTCCTTGTGTAGACCACAACACAACTTATGTTTGTTCCTTGTGTAACACAACTTATGTTTGTTCCTTGTGTAACACAACTTATGTTTGTTCCTTGTGTAACACAACTTATGTTTGTTCCTTGTGTAACACAACTTATGTTTGTTCCTTGTGTAACACAACTTATGTTTGTTCCTTGTGTAACACAACTTATGTTTGTTCCTTGTGTAGACCACAACACAACTTATGTTTGTTCTTTGTGTAGACCACAACACAACTTATGTTTGTTCCTTGTGTAGACGACAACGCAACTTATGTTTGTTCCTTGTGTAGACGACGACACAACTTATGTTTGTTCCTTGTGTGGACGACAACGCAACTTATGTTTGTTCCTTGTGTAGACGACGACACAACTTATGTTTGTTCCTTGTGTAGACGACAACACAACTTATGTTTTTTCCTTGTGTAGACCACAACACAATTTATGTTTGTTCCTTGTGTAACACAACTTATGTTTGTTCCTTGTGTAACACAACTTATGTTTGTTCCTTGTGTAACACAACTTATGTTTGTTCCTTGTGTAACACAACTTATGTTTGTTCCTTGTGTAGACCACAACACAACTTATGTTTGTTCTTTGTGTAGACCACAACACAACTTATGTTTGTTCCTTGTGTAGACGACGACACAACTTATGTTTGTTCCTTGTGTAGACGACAACACAACTTATGTTTTTTCCTTGTGTAGACCACAACACAACTTATGTTTGTTCCTTGTGTAACACAACTTATGTTTGTTCCTTGTGTAACACAACTTATGTTTGTTCCTTGTGTAACACAACTTATGTTTGTTGCTTGTGTAACACAACTTATGTTTGTTCCTTGTGTAACACAACTTATGTTTGTTCCTTGTGTAGACCACAACACAACTTATGTTTGTTCCTTGTGTAACACAACTTATGTTTGTTCCTTGTGTAGACCACAACACAACTTATGTTTGTTCCTTGTGTAGACCACAACACAACTTATGTTTGTTCCTTGTGTAGACGACAACACAACTTATGTTTGTTCCTTGTGTAGACGACAACACAACTTATGTTTGTTCCTTGTGTAGACGACAACACAACTTATGTTTGTTCTTTGTGTAGACGACAACACAACTTATGTTTGTTCCTTGTGTAGACGACAACACAACTTATGTTTTTTCCTTGTGTAGACCACAACACAACTTATGTTTGTTCCTTGTGTAGACCACAACACAACTTATGTTTGTTCCTTGTGTAGACGACAACACAACTTATGTTTGTTCCTTGTGTAGATGACAACACAACTTATGTTTGTTCCTTGTGTAGACCACAACACAACTTATGTTTGTTCCCTGTGTAACACAACTTATTTTTGTTCCTTGTGTAGACGACAACACAACTTATGTTTGTTCCTTGTGTAGATGACAACACAACTTATGTTTGTTCCTTGTGTAGACGACAACACAACTTATGTTTGTTCCTTGTGTAGACGACAACACAACTTATGTTTGTTCCCTGTGTAACACAACTTATGTTTGTTCCTTGTGTAGACGACAACACAACTTATGTTTAACACAACTTATGTTTGTTCCTTGTGTAGACGACAACACAACTTATGTTTGTTCCCTGTTTAACACAACTTATGTTTGTTCCTTGTGTAGACGACAACACAACTTATGTTTAACACAACTTATTTTTGTTCCTTGTGTAGACGACAACACAACTTATGTTTGTTCCTTGTGTAGACCACAACACAACTTATGTTTGTTCCTTGTGTAGACGACAACACAACTTATGTTTGCTCCTTGTGTAGACCACAACACAACTTATGTTATGTTTGTTTGCCGATGGATTTGTTTCACCTGCAAGTGAGCAAGGTGTGCTGGGTGTTGTTGACTTAAATGTGTGGCGTCTGTTTACCGCGGGTTTGCGAGCCAGATCCAAACTGGGTTGACGAAACTGCGAAACGAAGATAAACTGTGGAATATCTCTTGCAGCACGTACAGTACGCACTTCAAACACCACACATACATGTTCAAACAGACTATTAAACAACATGTTCAAACAGACTATTAAACACCACACATACATGTTCAAACAGACTATTAAACAACATGTTCAAACAGACTATTAAAGATTACAAATACATGTTCAAACAGACTATTAAACAACATGTTCAAACAGACTATTAAAGACTACAAATACACGTTCAAACAGACTATTAAACAACATGTTCAAACAGACTATTAAACACCACACATACATGTTCAAACAGACTATTAAACAACATGTTCAAACAGACTATTAAAGACTACAAATACATGTTCAAACAGACTATTAAACAACATGTTCAAACAGACTATTAAAGACTACAAATACATGTTCAAACAGACTATTAAACAACATGTTCAAACAGACTATTAAAGATTACAAATACATGTTCAAACAGACTATTAAACAACATGTTCAAACAGACTATTAAAGACTACAAATACACGTTCAAACAGACTATTAAACAACATGTTCAAACAGACTATTAAAGACTACAAATACATGTTCAAACAGACTATTAAAGACTACAAATACATGTTCAAACAGACTATTAAACAACATGTTCAAACAGACTATTAAACACCACACATACATGTTCAAACAGACTATTAAACAACATGTTCAAACAGACTATTAAAGATTACAAATACATGTTCAAACAGACTATTAAACAACATGTTCAAACAGACTATTAAAGACTACAAATACACGTTCAAACAGACTATTAAACAACATGTTCAAACAGACTATTAAACACCACACATACATGTTCAAACAGACTATTAAACAACATGTTCAAACAGACTATTAAAGACTACAAATACATGTTCAAACAGACTATTAAACAACATGTTCAAACAGACTATTAAAGACTACAAATACATGTTCAAACAGACTATTAAACAACATGTTCAAACAGACTATTAAAGATTACAAATACATGTTCAAACAGACTATTAAACAACATGTTCAAACAGACTATTAAAGACTACAAATACACGTTCAAACAGACTATTAAACAACATGTTCAAACAGACTATTAAAGACTACAAATACATGTTCAAACAGACTATTAAAGACTACAAATACATGTTCAAACAGACTATTAAACAACATGTTCAAACAGACTATTAAACACCACACATACATGTTCAAACAGACTATTAAACAACATGTTCAAACAGACTATTAAAGATTACAAATACATGTTCAAACAGACTATTAAACAACATGTTCAAACAGACTATTAAAGACTACAAATACACGTTCAAACAGACTATTAAACAACATGTTCAAACAGACTATTAAACACCACACATACATGTTCAAACAGACTATTAAACAACATGTTCAAACAGACTATTAAAGACTACAAATACATGTTCAAACAGACTATTAAACAACATGTTCAAACAGACTATTAAAGACTACAAATACATGTTCAAACAGACTATTAAACAACATGTTCAAACAGACTATTAAAGATTACAAATACATGTTCAAACAGACTATCAAACAACATGTTCAAACAGACTATTAAAGACTACAAATACACGTTCAAACAGACTATTAAACAACATGTTCAAACAGACTATTAAAGACTACAAATACATGTTCAAACAGACTATTAAAGACTACAAATACATGTTCAAACAGACTATTAAACAACATGTTCAAACAGACTATTAAACACCACACATACATGTTCAAACAGACTATTAAACAACATGTTCAAACAGACTATTAAACACCACACATACATGTTCAAACAGACTATTAAAGACTACAAATACATGTTCAAACAGACTATTAAACAACATGTTCAAACAGACTATTAAAGACTACAAATACACGTTCAAACAGACTATTAAACAACATGTTCAAACAGACTATTAAACACCACACATACATGTTCAAACAGACTATTAAACAACATGTTCAAACAGACTATTAAACACCACACATACATGTTCAAACAGACTATTAAACACCACAAATACATGTTCAAACAGACTATTAAACACCACAAACACATGTTCAAACAGACTATTAAACACCACACATACATGTTCAAACAGACTATTAAACAACATGTTCAAACAGACTATTAAACACCACACATACATGTTCAAACAGACTATTAAAAAACATGTTCAAACAGACTATTAAACACCACACATACATGTTCAAACAGACTATTAAACAACATGTTCAAACAGACTATTAAACACCACACATACATGTTCAAACAGACTATTAAACACCACAAATACATGTTCAAACAGACTATTAAACACCACAAACACATGTTCAAACAGACTATTAAACAACATGTTCAAACAGACTATTAAACACCACAAATACATGTTCAAACAGACTATTAAACACCACACATACATGTTCAAACAGACTATTAAACAACATGTTCAAACAGACTATTAAACACCACACATACATGTTCAAACAGACTATTAAAAAACATGTTCAAACAGACTATTAAACACCACAAATACATGTTCAAACAGACTATTAAACAACATGTTCAAACAGACTATTAAACACCACACATACATGTTCAAACAGACTATTAAACAACATGTTCAAACAGACTATTAAACACCACACATACATGTTCAAACAGACTATTAAACAACATGTTCAAACAGACTATTAAAGACTACAAATACATGTTCAAACAGACTATTAAACAACATGTTCAAACAGACTATAAAAGACTACAAATACATGTTCAAACAGACTATTAAACAACATGTTCAAACAGACTATTAAAGACTACAAATACATGTTCAAACAGACTATTAAACAACATGTTCAAACAGACTATTAAAGACTACAAATACATGTTCAAACAGACTATTAAACAACATGTTCAAACAGACTATTAAAGACTACAAATACATGTTCAAACAGACTATTAAACAACATGTTCAAACAGACTATTAAACACCACACATACATGTTCAAACAGACTATTAAACAACATGTTCAAACAGACTATTAAAGACTACAAATACATGTTCAAACAGACTATTAAACAACATGTTCAAACAGACTATAAAAGACTACAAATACATGTTCAAACAGACTATTAAAGACTACAAATACATGTTCAAACAGACTATTAAAGACTACAAATACACGTTCAAACAGACTATTAAACAACATGTTCAAACAGACTATTAAAGACTACAAATACATGTTCAAACAGACTATTAAACAACATGTTCAAACAGACTATTAAACAACATGTTCAAACAGACTATTAAACAACATGTTCAAACAGACTATTAAAGACTACAAATACATGTTCAAACAGACTATTAAACAACATGTTCAAACAGACTATTAAAGACTACAAATACATGTTCAAACAGACTATTAAACAACATGTTCAAACAGACTATTAAACACCACACATACATGTTCAAACAGACTATTAAACAACATGTTCAAACAGACTATTAAAGACTACAAATACATGTTCAAACAGACTATTAAAGACTACAAATACATGTTCAAACAGACTATTAAAGACTACAAATACATGTTCAAACAGACTATTAAACAACATGTTCAAACAGACTATTAAAGACTACAAATACATGTTCAAACAGACTATTAAACAACATGTTCAAACAGACTATTAAAGACTACAAATACATGTTCAAACAGACTATTAAACAACATGTTCAAACAGACTATTAAAGACTACAAATACATGTTCAAACAGACTATTAAAGACTACAAATACATGTTCAAACAGACTATTAAACAACATGTTCAAACAGACTATTAAACACCACACATACATGTTCAAACAGACTATTAAAGACTACAAATACACGTTCAAACAGACTATTAAACAACATGTTCAAACAGACTATTAAACACCACACATACATGTTCAAACAGACTATTAAAGACTACAAATACATGTTCAAACAGACTATTAAACAACATGTTCAAACAGACTATTAAAGACTACAAATACACGTTCAAACAGACTATTAAACAACATGTTCAAACAGACTATTAAAGACTACAAATACACGTTCAAACAGACTATTAAACAACATGTTCAAACAGACTATTAAACACCACACATACATGTTCAAACAGACTATTAAACAACATGTTCAAACAGACTATTAAACACCACACATACATGTTCAAACAGACTATTAAACACCACAAATACATGTTCAAACAGACTATTAAACACACAAACACATGTTCAAACAGACTATTAAACACCACAAATACATGTTCAAACAGACTATTAAACAACATGTTCAAACAGACTATTAAAGACTACAAATACATGTTCAAACAGACTATTAAACAACATGTTCAAACAGACTATTAAACACCACAAATACATGTTCAAACAGACTATTAAACACCACACATACATGTTCAAACAGACTATTAAACAACATGTTCAAACAGACTATTAAACACCACACATACATGTTCAAACAGACTATTAAAAAACATGTTCAAACAGACTATTAAACACCACAAATACATGTTCAAACAGACTATTAAACAACATGTTCAAACAGACTATTAAACACCACACATACATGTTCAAACAGACTATTAAACAACATGTTCAAACAGACTATTAAAGATTACAAATACATGTTCAAACAGACTATTAAACAACATGTTCAAACAGACTATTAAACACCACACATACATGTTCAAACAGACTATTAAACAACATGTTCAAACAGACTATTAAAGATTACAAATACATGTTCAAACAGACTATTAAACAACATGTTCAAACAGACTATTAAAGACTACAAATACACGTTCAAACAGACTATTAAACAACATGTTCAAACAGACTATTAAACACCACACATACATGTTCAAACAGACTATTAAACAACATGTTCAAACAGACTATTAAAGACTACAAATACATGTTCAAACAGACTATTAAACAACATGTTCAAACAGACTATTAAAGACTACAAATACATGTTCAAACAGACTATTAAACAACATGTTCAAACAGACTATTAAAGATTACAAATACATGTTCAAACAGACTATTAAACAACATGTTCAAACAGACTATTAAAGACTACAAATACACGTTCAAACAGACTATTAAACAACATGTTCAAACAGACTATTAAAGACTACAAATACATGTTCAAACAGACTATTAAACACCACAAATACATGTTCAAACAGACTATTAAACAACATGTTCAAACAGACTATTAAACACCACAAATACATGTTCAAACAGACTATTAAACACCACACATACATGTTCAAACAGACTATTAAACAACATGTTCAAACAGACTATTAAACACCACACATACATGTTCAAACAGACTATTAAAAAACATGTTCAAACAGACTATTAAACACCACAAATACATGTTCAAACAGACTATTAAACAACATGTTCAAACAGACTATTAAACACCACACATACATGTTCAAACAGACTATTAAACAACATGTTCAAACAGACTATTAAACACCACACATACATGTTCAAACAGACTATTAAACAACATGTTCAAACAGACTATTAAAGACTACAAATACATGTTCAAACAGACTATTAAACAACATGTTCAAACAGACTATAAAAGACTACAAATACATGTTCAAACAGACTATTAAACAACATGTTCAAACAGACTATTAAAGACTACAAATACATGTTCAAACAGACTATTAAACAACATGTTCAAACAGACTATTAAAGACTACAAATACATGTTCAAACAGACTATTAAACAACATGTTCAAACAGACTATTAAAGACTACAAATACATGTTCAAACAGACTATTAAACAACATGTTCAAACAGACTATTAAACACCACACATACATGTTCAAACAGACTATTAAACAACATGTTCAAACAGACTATTAAAGACTACAAATACATGTTCAAACAGACTATTAAACAACATGTTCAAACAGACTATAAAAGACTACAAATACATGTTCAAACAGACTATTAAAGACTACAAATACATGTTCAAACAGACTATTAAAGACTACAAATACACGTTCAAACAGACTATTAAACAACATGTTCAAACAGACTATTAAAGACTACAAATACATGTTCAAACAGACTATTAAACAACATGTTCAAACAGACTATTAAACAACATGTTCAAACAGACTATTAAACAACATGTTCAAACAGACTATTAAAGACTACAAATACATGTTCAAACAGACTATTAAACAACATGTTCAAACAGACTATTAAAGACTACAAATACATGTTCAAACAGACTATTAAACAACATGTTCAAACAGACTATTAAACACCACACATACATGTTCAAACAGACTATTAAACAACATGTTCAAACAGACTATTAAAGACTACAAATACATGTTCAAACAGACTATTAAAGACTACAAATACATGTTCAAACAGACTATTAAAGACTACAAATACATGTTCAAACAGACTATTAAACAACATGTTCAAACAGACTATTAAAGACTACAAATACATGTTCAAACAGACTATTAAACAACATGTTCAAACAGACTATTAAAGACTACAAATACATGTTCAAACAGACTATTAAACAACATGTTCAAACAGACTATTAAAGACTACAAATACATGTTCAAACAGACTATTAAAGACTACAAATACATGTTCAAACAGACTATTAAACAACATGTTCAAACAGACTATTAAAGACTACAAATACACGTTCAAACAGACTATTAAACAACATGTTCAAACAGACTATTAAACACCACACATACATGTTCAAACAGACTATTAAAGACTACAAATACATGTTCAAACAGACTATTAAACAACATGTTCAAACAGACTATTAAAGACTACAAATACACGTTCAAACAGACTATTAAACAACATGTTCAAACAGACTATTAAAGACTACAAATACACGTTCAAACAGACTATTAAACAACATGTTCAAACAGACTATTAAACACCACACATACATGTTCAAACAGACTATTAAACAACATGTTCAAACAGACTATTAAACACCACACATACATGTTCAAACAGACTATTAAACACCACAAATACATGTTCAAACAGACTATTAAACACCACAAACACATGTTCAAACAGACTATTAAACACCACAAATACATGTTCAAACAGACTATTAAACAACATGTTCAAACAGACTATTAAAGACTACAAATACATGTTCAAACAGACTATTAAACAACATGTTCAAACAGACTATTAAACACCACAAATACATGTTCAAACAGACTATTAAACACCACACATACATGTTCAAACAGACTATTAAACAACATGTTCAAACAGACTATTAAACACCACACATACATGTTCAAACAGACTATTAAAAAACATGTTCAAACAGACTATTAAACACCACAAATACATGTTCAAACAGACTATTAAACAACATGTTCAAACAGACTATTAAACACCACACATACATGTTCAAACAGACTATTAAACAACATGTTCAAACAGACTATTAAAGATTACAAATACATGTTCAAACAGACTATTAAACACCACACATACATGTTCAAACAGACTATTAAACAACATGTTCAAACAGACTATTAAAGATTACAAATACATGTTCAAACAGACTATTAAACAACATGTTCAAACAGACTATTAAAGACTACAAATACACGTTCAAACAGACTATTAAACAACATGTTCAAACAGACTATTAAACACCACACATACATGTTCAAACAGACTATTAAACAACATGTTCAAACAGACTATTAAAGACTACAAATACATGTTCAAACAGACTATTAAACAACATGTTCAAACAGACTATTAAAGACTACAAATACATGTTCAAACAGACTATTAAACAACATGTTCAAACAGACTATTAAAGATTACAAATACATGTTCAAACAGACTATTAAACAACATGTTCAAACAGACTATTAAAGACTACAAATACACGTTCAAACAGACTATTAAACAACATGTTCAAACAGACTATTAAAGACTACAAATACATGTTCAAACAGACTATTAAAGACTACAAATACATGTTCAAACAGACTATTAAACAACATGTTCAAACAGACTATTAAACACCACACATACATGTTCAAACAGACTATTAAACAACATGTTCAAACAGACTATTAAAGATTACAAATACATGTTCAAACAGACTATTAAACAACATGTTCAAACAGACTATTAAAGACTACAAATACACGTTCAAACAGACTATTAAACAACATGTTCAAACAGACTATTAAACACCACACATACATGTTCAAACAGACTATTAAACAACATGTTCAAACAGACTATTAAAGACTACAAATACATGTTCAAACAGACTATTAAACAACATGTTCAAACAGACTATTAAAGACTACAAATACATGTTCAAACAGACTATTAAACAACATGTTCAAACAGACTATTAAAGATTACAAATACATGTTCAAACAGACTATTAAACAACATGTTCAAACAGACTATTAAAGACTACAAATACACGTTCAAACAGACTATTAAACAACATGTTCAAACAGACTATTAAAGACTACAAATACATGTTCAAACAGACTATTAAAGACTACAAATACATGTTCAAACAGACTATTAAACAACATGTTCAAACAGACTATTAAACACCACACATACATGTTCAAACAGACTATTAAACAACATGTTCAAACAGACTATTAAAGATTACAAATACATGTTCAAACAGACTATTAAACAACATGTTCAAACAGACTATTAAAGACTACAAATACACGTTCAAACAGACTATTAAACAACATGTTCAAACAGACTATTAAACACCACACATACATGTTCAAACAGACTATTAAACAACATGTTCAAACAGACTATTAAAGACTACAAATACATGTTCAAACAGACTATTAAACAACATGTTCAAACAGACTATTAAAGACT
This sequence comes from Entelurus aequoreus, assembly GCF_033978785.1. Taxonomy (NCBI): domain Eukaryota; kingdom Metazoa; phylum Chordata; class Actinopteri; order Syngnathiformes; family Syngnathidae; genus Entelurus; species Entelurus aequoreus. The sequence goes on from NC_084747.1 coordinate 636,883, forward strand.
ACAAATACATGTTCAAACAGACTATTAAACAACATGTTCAAACAGACTATTAAAGATTACAAATACATGTTCAAACAGACTATTAAACAACATGTTCAAACAGACTATTAAAGACTACAAATACACGTTCAAACAGACTATTAAACAACATGTTCAAACAGACTATTAAAGACTACAAATACATGTTCAAACAGACTATTAAAGACTACAAATACATGTTCAAACAGACTATTAAACAACATGTTCAAACAGACTATTAAACAACATGTTCAAACAGACTATTAAACACCACACATACATGTTCAAACAGACTATTAAAGACTACAAATACATGTTCAAACAGACTATTAAACAACATGTTCAAACAGACTATTAAAGACTACAAATACACGTTCAAACAGACTATTAAACAACATGTTCAAACAGACTATTAAACACCACACATACATGTTCAAACAGACTATTAAACAACATGTTCAAACAGACTATTAAACACCACACATACATGTTCAAACAGACTATTAAACACCACAAATACATGTTCAAACAGACTATTAAACACCACAAACACATGTTCAAACAGACTATTAAACACCACACATACATGTTCAAACAGACTATTAAACAACATGTTCAAACAGACTATTAAACACCACACATACATGTTCAAACAGACTATTAAAAAACATGTTCAAACAGACTATTAAACACCACACATACATGTTCAAACAGACTATTAAACAACATGTTCAAACAGACTATTAAACACCACACATACATGTTCAAACAGACTATTAAACACCACAAATACATGTTCAAACAGACTATTAAACACCACAAACACATGTTCAAACAGACTATTAAACAACATGTTCAAACAGACTATTAAACACCACAAATACATGTTCAAACAGACTATTAAACACCACACATACATGTTCAAACAGACTATTAAACAACATGTTCAAACAGACTATTAAACACCACACATACATGTTCAAACAGACTATTAAAAAACATGTTCAAACAGACTATTAAACACCACAAATACATGTTCAAACAGACTATTAAACAACATGTTCAAACAGACTATTAAACACCACACATACATGTTCAAACAGACTATTAAACAACATGTTCAAACAGACTATTAAACACCACACATACATGTTCAAACAGACTATTAAACAACATGTTCAAACAGACTATTAAAGACTACAAATACATGTTCAAACAGACTATTAAACAACATGTTCAAACAGACTATAAAAGACTACAAATACATGTTCAAACAGACTATTAAAGACTACAAATACATGTTCAAACAGACTATTAAAGACTACAAATACACGTTCAAACAGACTATTAAACAACATGTTCAAACAGACTATTAAAGACTACAAATACATGTTCAAACAGACTATTAAACAACATGTTCAAACAGACTATTAAACAACATGTTCAAACAGACTATTAAACAACATGTTCAAACAGACTATTAAAGACTACAAATACATGTTCAAACAGACTATTAAACAACATGTTCAAACAGACTATTAAAGACTACAAATACATGTTCAAACAGACTATTAAACAACATGTTCAAACAGACTATTAAACACCACACATACATGTTCAAACAGACTATTAAACAACATGTTCAAACAGACTATTAAAGACTACAAATACATGTTCAAACAGACTATTAAAGACTACAAATACATGTTCAAACAGACTATTAAAGACTACAAATACATGTTCAAACAGACTATTAAACAACATGTTCAAACAGACTATTAAAGACTACAAATACATGTTCAAACAGACTATTAAACAACATGTTCAAACAGACTATTAAAGACTACAAATACATGTTCAAACAGACTATTAAACAACATGTTCAAACAGACTATTAAGACTACAAATACATGTTCAAACAGACTATTAAGACTACAAATACATGTTCAAACAGACTATTAAACAACATGTTCAAACAGACTATTAAACACCACACATACATGTTCAAACAGACTATTAAAGACTACAAATACACGTTCAAACAGACTATTAAACAACATGTTCAAACAGACTATTAAACACCACATACATGTTCAAACAGACTATTAAAGACTACAAATACATGTTCAAACAGACTATTAAACAACATGTTCAAACAGACTATTAAAGACTACAAATACATGTTCAAACAGACTATTAAACAACATGTTCAAACAGACTATTAAGCTACAAATACACGTTCAAACAGACTATTAAACAACATGTTCAAACAGACTATTAAACACCACACATACATGTTCAAACAGACTATTAAACAACATGTTCAAACAGACTATTAAACACCACCATACATGTTCAAACAGACTATTAAACACCACAAATACATGTTCAAACAGACTATTAAACACCAAACATGTTCAAACAGACTATTAAACACCACACATACATGTTCAAACAGACTATAAACAACTGTTCAAACAGACTATTAAAGACTACAAATACATGTTCAACAGACTATTAAACAACATGTTCAAACAGACTATTAAACACCACAAATACATGTTTCAAACAGACTATTAAACACCACACATACATGTTCAAACAGACTATTAAACAACATGTTCAAACAGACTATTAAACACCACACATACATGTTCAAACAGACTATTAAACAACATGTTCAAACAGACTATTAAACACCACAATACATGTTCAAACAGACTATTAAACAACATGTTCAAACAGACTATTAAACACCACACATACATGTTCAAACAGACTATTAAACAACATGTTCAAACAGACTATTAAAGATTACAAATACATGTTCAAACAGACTATTAAACAACTTGTTCAAACAGACTATTAAAGACTACAAATACACGTTCAAACAGACTATTAAACAACATGTTCAAACAGACTATTAAACACCACACATACATGTTCAAACAGACTATTAACAACATGTTCAAACAGACTATTAAAGACTACAAATACATGTTCAAACAGACT